>NC_055662.1:29417742-29585242 GCF_017976325.1 Chelmon rostratus | reverse complement strand
GTCCTGTCCCGACAGCCTGATGTGGATTCCCTCCTTCAGCAGCGATCCGAAGGCCATGTACTCTCCCAGAGCCCAGTCCACCGTCCGGTTCCGAACCATCTCAGCTCGGCCCTTCAGGATACGACTCAGACCTGAAACGAGGACGTGCTCACTGAGAACCTGAACGCAGTCCTGACGCCTCGTTCGTCACCGCTGGTGAACTGTTGTTCATGAGTTATCAGGAGAAAACACAACTGTCCCCTTTCCACCATGTCTGAGGTTTATACTTGGTGCCACTGGATAAATACAGCACCAGTCAAAGGTCTGGACACACCTCCTCATCCATGGTTTTTATTAAGATTACCGTATTTTCCGCACTATAAGGCGCACCGGATTATAATGAACGGCCTATTTTAAAACTTTTTTTCATATATAGGGCGCACCGCATTATAAGGCGCATAGAAAGAAACTACCGTACTGTGGTGTCCGTTAGGCATCCACTAGATCAGGGGTCGGCAACCCGCGGCTCTTTCATCCCTCTGATGCGGCTCCTGAAAATAATTAATGAGCCTTTATTTAAAATCTATTTTATTTTACTTTGTTCGTTTGAAACAAACATCGCGCGCTCACAGATGACAGCTGATCCTGTGTAAAGATGCAGGTGACTGCGCACAGCGCTGATGTGCAGACGCTGTGCGCTGAGGTTCAGGAGCAGAAATCACATTAACCACGTTTGATTCATATTTTAATTGGCTATTATTTAGCACATATTCATATTTTGTCACTGTTCAGTGAAACAGTCATTTTATTATTCAGGTTGACGGCTGACTGCACGCAGCGAGTGGAACGCCCTTTACACTTTTACCGCTGTTACTTCGGCCACGCCCCCTGACTACAATAGCCATAATTAACCAATATTGATCCATGTAAAAGGCGCATCGGATCATAAGGTGCACTGTCTGTTTTTGAGAAAATTAAAGGCTTTTAGGTGCGCCTTATAGTCCAGAAAATACTGTAATACTGAATTCACCTAAACTACGAAAGAACACAGAACAGGCTGTTCGCAGTCACGTGGCGCTGAATTCAGACAGAGGGCAGGAAGTCAAAACTGCGACGGACGAGATGGAGGAAAGTTTAGATTGAATTATGAAAAAAGGTCAGGACTTATGTTGGACTGTTACTGAAGCAGCAGATAGAACAACTACCTGCTCATTCAGACATGTTCTCCTCTAGAACCAAATGAAAACATACAGAAGTACCAACAACGACCACGGTGCTCCGGGATGAACCGAGGGACAAACGTTCGGCGCAGCGGTGCTCACTGCTGACTGTCGACCAAGCAAAGGTTCGCTGAAACGCCACCAACGAAACAACGAGCGAAACAAGACAGGGTGCGTTCTTTACGTTCACCTGAACATCTGAAACTGTTCACGGACGTTTAACGAGCGTTAGCCACGCTGCTTGTTACTTTAAATCTTCTGCTGTTTTTCGGTCAGTTTCTTGCATTCTTCACCCTGATGTCTGTAAAATGTTTCAGACCTCCGTGGATGGTGAAGTCCTCCACGGGGACGGAGGAGGCCACTTGTCCGATGTGGTTCAGGTTCTCTTCGGTCAGACCGGTAGAGGGGCAGCTCATGGACTTTGGCTGTCCGTCCAGAGTGAAAAAACCTGGAGACAAGAAGAACGACACTTCAGCGACCTGGCAGAGAACCAGGAACACAGCCTGATTCAGACACTGATCCAGAACCTGACCCAGCAAACCCTGCCACGGAGCAGCAGGTAACCACAGAAACACATCCATCATGTCCTCCCTCACCAGGCCATGGGGAGTCCAACCAGTGCTTGATGTGGAGGATCTTCTCATCTTTAGAGCGAGCGTGCGCCTCCTCACAGATCTTATCATATTTGGCAATTTCTTCCTGCAGAGACAAACATAAAAGAGAAACTTCAGCCTTCACATACAGATTTTATTTTTATAATCAGACTGGATGAACAAAACTGTCTCTGAACGTTCTGACTGCGCCACACAAACGGCTCGTTTCCACCACAGGGACTCAGGGTGGAATCTCAAACACACAGCTTTGAACCATGCAGTGTCGTCTTTAAAACTCTGTTCAGGTTTTCATCAGTTCTTCCTGCAGTAAAACCAACAGCTGAAAACAACGAGCTCCTGCTCCTCCTCAGAAATGTGCCAGACTGCATCCTGGGAAACGCAGGAAATCTTTAACTGAGAGGAAGAAGACGGGTGTGTGTTGTTTTGGTGTGTTTTTACCTCGTACTCCTGCCTGCTCACTGCTCCCTCGGCGATCAGTTTCTCTGCGTACTTCTGCAGAACCGGCTTCTGCTTCTTGATCTGTTTGTACATCAGCGGCTGAGTGAACATCGGCTCGTCCATCTCGTTGTGACCCATCCGACGGTAACACACCTGCACACACAGCACATAAGCATACGACTCGCAGAGACTTTCGGTAACGGCGACAGAGGAACGCTCAGCGCGCACTGACCAAGTCGACCACCACGTCTTTGTGGAACGTGGCCCTCCACTCGGCAGCCACCTTGCAGACGTAGATGACGGCCTCCGGGTCGTCGGCGTTGACGTGGAAGATGGGAGCGTTGACGACTCGGGCCACGTCGGTCGGATACGGCGACGAGCGAGCCACGCGGGGATCCGTGGTGAAACCGATCTGGAGACACGACGTCAGAGAGGTCAGAGCTCAGTCGTCTGTCCGACCGTTTATCACGAGTTCGCTTCCTGTCGGCCTGCGTTTCATACCTGGTTGTTGACGACGACGTGCACCGTGCCATGCGTGGTGTAGGACGGCAGGTCAGACAGGTGGAAGGTTTCATACACGATACCCTGTCCTGCAAATGCTGCGTCTCCATGGAGCAGGATGGACATCACCTGAAAACAGACAGAGAGAGAGACAGACAGAGAGACAGACAGAGAGACAGACAGGTTTCTGATGATTTGCTGTAAGTGTAGTAAGTGAATATTTCAGAGCATCTCTGGCGGCGACACTTCGGTGTATCTTCATCTCAGTCTCACCCTCTTGCCATCATTGTCTCCACAGTAGAACTGCTCAGCCTTGGTCTTTCCCTGCACCACGGGGTCCACGGCCTCCAGGTGAGAGGGGTTCGCCACCAGAGACAGGGTGATGTTCCTGTCGGTCACGCGGTTGATACGGCGATGGTACATTCCCAGATGGTACTTCACATCGCCGGAGCCCTGAGGAGGAAACCGCAGCAGAGGCCGGTCAGCCTGTTTAACTCGTGATGAAAGAAACGTACGGAGGACGACATGGGTCTGATGTTCTCCTTCTAGAGCCCCTCTGGTGGCCACAGGGACCAGAACTACTGCGTCCATGTTACACCTTGGTCATGTTGTCAGTCAGTTCCTTCATACAAAAAGACTCAGTGACTGAAGAAGAGGCAGGACGGCAGTAACTGTGGACTGAGCTGTTAACAGAACACTGTTGACAGCAAAAACATCAAAATTACTCTTTACAAAAATAAATCAGATAATCATTTCTGTTCAGGTTCTGATGTGTTCGGGACAGTTTACTGGATAAACACCAGCTAGTCAACAGGTGGACAAAGAAGAAGAAACAGAGACTCAAACGATTTCTCTGCTGACATTTACTGTCAGGAGAATAAAACCCTCTGAGTAACAACGATGAAACACAGTAAACACAGTAAATCTGTGAGGTCAGCTGGTTATGCTGTGACTCTCTTGTGGCTAATGTTGCTAACTAATGAGCAGGACTAACTTATTTCGGTAGTGAATTATAATGTGAGTAATGTGATGATTTCCTTTGATTTGTCAGGTATTAAATGCACCCGCAGACCTCGTCAGCAGTCCTGCATGCAGGTACAGTACCTCATCAGCTGCTTCCAGTTTGGAGTCAAACTGACAGAAAATCTGTTCCAGTTCTTTTCGGATCACGTTGGCCAGAACGTTCAGACGACCCCTGAAAGAAGGTGTGCAAACAATGAGGGAGGGGGGGATACAAACTGTGTGTGTGTGTGTGTGTGTGTGTGTGTGTGTGTGGTGTGTTACCTGTGAGGCATGCCCATGATGACGCCCTCCACGCCGTTCTCAGAGGATTTATCGATGATGGTTTTCAGAGCCGGGATCAGAGACTCACAGCCCTCCAGACCAAAACGTTTCTCTGCAGACCACTTCTTCTGCAGGAACTCCTCAAACCTACACACACACGCACAAATGAGACTCCTCTCACACTTCGTCCTCCACCTGAGACGCTGACGGAGGCTGACGGGGGCACGTCGTGCTGCTCACCTGGTGGAGCGGACCATACGGGCCAGCAGCGTCCTCTTCTCCTCCAGAGTGAACTGCATCACTCCCGGAGTCTCAAACTTCTGCCGGATCCACTGACACTGCTCCAGGTCGTTGATGAACATGAACTCCACGCCGATGTGCTGACAGTACGACATCTGAGCGACAGACACGGCACAGCTGAGTCCTCCGAGCATCACCGTCCACTCAGCTGACACTTTCATCCAAAGGGACTTACATGACTCGCACTCAGTCACACGGCTTCAACCCAAAAACTGCAGGAATCACTGAGGTACGTTTAGAACAGTAAGAGACGGAGAACGAGACGCATCTTCTACCTAAACGTCTACACTCTGACTCCAGCTAGATATTAAAAAATCCAGCCATGTTCACTTCCTTTGACTTTTAAACTGGAACAAAGTGATGCTGACACAAGGAAACATGGTCAAACTGCTTGTTTGGTGGCTTCAAGGAAAATAAATCTCGTGTTGGGCCCCCTACTGACCCCCAAAGCTTCATTATATGCCCAGAGACCCAGAAATCAACATGTACCTCTATGCTGGAATAACACTACCTGGTCCTGTGTTTTCTCTGTCAGTTCGTGGCAGCACATAAAACAGCTGAGGTCACACAGGTGATATGGTCATTAAAATGTTTTTCTAAAAGATTAGCAATTAATCAAATTACCAAAAACCTAATTAACCCAGCAAATGAGGAGCTGCTGGGGCCCCGGGCAGTCGTCCACTTTGTCCTGCATCAAAGGGGACTTTTCTGTTAACCAGCTGTCCCACCCACTGTCCCAGTGAGGCTTTCATATGACCCGATTGATCTATCTGACTGTCAATCAACATATCAGTAGCTCTCGTCATGCTGAACAAAATGCACCGTCACACTTGACATTAACGTCTCTTTGTATGTTGTTCCAGTGGTTTGAGCAACACGCAAGCATCACAGCTCTCTCTGTTGGGAAATGAGGCTGCACAGATGCTTTCATGAACTCTTCGCCTTCTGACCCAAGTGTCTGTGTTTACCTCCAGTCGGCGTATGATCTCTTTCAGCGGCAGGGCGCTCTCAGAGCCTCCGATGAAGGTGGTGGTGGGCAGCCGGAACACCTTGTCCAGGTCTGACTCATCCAGACCGTAGAAGCCTACATGTCCCATGATGCACCACAGGACAGGAGGGGAGTGGAGGGAGGAGGAGGGGAGGGGTTTCAGGGAGAAAACAGAGGGAAGGCGGTAAGAAAAGGTTGAAGGACGCAGGAAGCGGACAGACACACAGGCGGGCCGCAGACAATTGAAAACATGCACATATGAGTTAGCAACGCATGAATGAATGAGCATCATAAACACAACACGGAGAACATGCAGGACATTTCCTCAAAGACAGACAGACAGAAGATGAACAGAGGACAAAGAAGAGAGGAGTGAAGTGAGCAGGAGGCAGGAAGCAGGAGGAGTGAGGAGCAGCGGTGGGGGTGCAAAACAGTAAAAACAAAAAGGTAAGAAGAGACATCGTTAGTGAGCCAATCAGCAGCTTCATCATACATCACAGCAGACATGACAGAGCTCAGATCAGTCTGGTGATAATCAATATTTCATGAACATGTAACTGCTGAAGACCTGCTTCCCTCAGACCTGCACAGCCGGGTTTAATGAAAGGCAGCGGTCGTCCCATGGCGGAAGGTCCTCGTCCACTAATATCTTCTGAATCGTTTGAGATGTTTTGACTCGAGTCTCAGTGGGATCACAGAACTGTGGGAATTCAGAGGAGAATATTTCTCCTGTTCCGCTCTACAGCGAAACCGTCACTTCCAATCAATCAATCAGAATCTGTCTGTGGAGGTTCAGTGTGTCTGGGGCCAAACGTAGAGGTTTCAGATACGGTTCACTCAGCTGCTCCTTCCACTGGAAATCATGGCTTTGCTCTGTGTAATCTGTTTGGCTGCAGATCTATTCAGCTCTTATCTTTAATCGGCACTTTAGAAAGGTGGTGATAATGTTTCCAGTTATCTCAAACAGTCAACACACAAGGAAACAACATGTTTCTACTGAGAATAAGATGAGACTGAAACCCACAGAAGCTCTTTTTGGGTTTTGTATAGTTGTTTTTTTGGGCAGGAAACGTCACAGTATGAATCACAAGATATTTTAGAGGTGTATAACTCTGTTGTCCAGACTTTTTACAGACTGTGGAGAACAGAGACTCAGAGGAGGCTCGACTGAGCAGGTTTAACATGTCCTGCCCCAGTTTGACCCTCGACCCTGTGTGGATGCTGAGGAGTGGGTCTGGATGGCAGCAGTGCAGAGACACACTGAGAATCAACACACACACACACACACACACACACACACACACACACACACACACACACACACACACACACACACACACACAGTGTTTTTAAGGTAATTTTATTTAAAAAAAACTTTTCCTCTCGTGTTGCCTGAGGACTCAGGTCTAATAACTGTGTCATTGTTTGTTTGTTCCTCTGGTTAGTCAGCACTTTTTAAGTAACAAGAGAAATTTCAAAGACATGAAACATCTTGAAAAACAACACTCAAGGTGTTTATGTCAAAAGTGTGATGTGATGTCTGTTAATTAAGTTTTAGGAGGAATCATGTTCTCTGGACTGATGTCATCCAGACCTGCATCATCAATGTGCATTTATGAGACCACCTGACCATCAGCACCGCTCGCCTGGAGGACCAGGCAGAGGGTGAAGTGTCGACCACCTGAGAGGAAGGAGGAGACTGGGAGTCTCCTGGTTTAGAGCGTGTTCAACAAAAATAACAAAGCTCCACTTCACCACAGTTAGAGAAGCAGTCATGTGCTCATGGCAGCAGGGATGGCTGAGCGGGAACATGAGTGATATGTTGGGGGGGGGTTAAAGACATTTAATCAGTTATTTTGCAACTTCAAACCGATTATGTAACAGTTAGGAAGGGACATGTTATGAGGGAGAGGAGAGAGATGGAGAGAGAGAAAGCAGAAGGATGGGTTTTTGTCACAAAGCAGCGATGTTGTCGTCTCTGACCTCAAATCATATGAATCAGACGCATGGAAACAATCCTGCGGTGTCCTTAAATCCAACCACACAACGGCCAGAAATGTTTCCTGCTGCACTCATCAAACAGAAAACACTCAACTTGCCAATCAGAGGGCTGAGCCGAGCAGACCGACAGCTGATCCAGCCAATCAGAAAGCTGACACGGTCAGCGAGGAGGGAACACCACAGTCACAAACCAACCACACAACCCACAGCCAAGCTGGCTAATCAAGAAGCAGAGTCTCCACAGACAGCAGGCGGACTGTCCTCGCCTCCTCCTCCTCCTCTTCAGAGGGGGAAGACAGCGAGGAAGACACATCGCAGCCGAGGCCTTTTCACAAGCAGCTCCGCAGACACACACAGCAGCTGACAGGTTGTTTACCGCTCTGTCTGCAGCCGACACTAAACTGTGAGTGGCAGTCTGACTCTGAAACACACAGTCACAACATGTACTCACTGCACCGCCACATGTTCAGATCACAGCTGCAGGGCTCAGTGCCGCCACATTTCTATCACTACTCCCCAGAAAAAAGGTTTGTGTTAGAGCCTTACAGCTTGGAGACACTGAAGGATCCAACATGTCAGCAGACACGCTGGCTCCATGTGAACCGCTCCGCTATGGTCTGAAGACAGTTCAGCCTCTGTGGTTCCAGGTGATCACACCTCTGCAACAACACTTCCTTTTCTATGTGAACGTCATTGTAACAGTCTGTTTTTTGTTGTTTTGTTTGTTTAAAGCTAATAAAAAGTGACTAAATTTTCCTCAGATGACAACTGATGTGTTCTGCCTCTTTTCACTTTCTGCTGTTTCCTGTCATTATACACAGATTCCTGTTCATAGAGATCAGTGTTTGAAGGTCTTCACCTTCAGTCAAAGAGACCTGAACAGGTATCAATGCAGTTATCTCTGAAGGATGCATAAAATACATTTGTCCCATGTCTTTTCATGCAAATCATCCCTGAGTTTGTTTTAGTTGATGGACATTTGTTCCTTAATTGTCCCGTCATATTTATTAACTCACAGGGCTACAAGTAACTGGAAGTGTTTCAAATCAGATATCTGGTGAGTGCAGACGAGGCCTCAGACAGACTCGTCAGCAGTAAAACTCAATGGCTGCTTCTATCAACATTAATATTATCCACTTCATTGCTTTGTACATCTTGTATTTTGAGCCACTGTGTTGCATATTCTTAAATATTAGCATGCTAATGTTTTTACATGCTATAACTTTAATGTCTGAGCATGTTTAACATGTCCTAAAAGGGCCACCGTACACAGTATAAACGCTGTGAGTCAGCTGGCAGACGAGCTGTCTCTCCACTTTTCATCCAAACAATAATGACGTTTAGTATTTGTTTTTTATCTGAAGTATCTCAACTGAGTTCCTGTGTGAAATAAAAAAGTATAAAAACAGAACAAACAGAGAGCATCAAGCTTTAGAACTACACAACAAGCCTGAGCTGATCTCAGGCCAACAGCCAGGATGTTGAGCGCTGTGAGACTTGTGTTGCATCAAAGAAGACATTAACGCTTCTGCAGGAGACTAACTGCACAGAAATCACTGTTCACTGTCAGGCTACAGCTGAAGAGGAGGCCAAAACATGGGAGTAAAGCAGAAAACAGAGAGGAAGAGCTGAGAGGAGATCACAAAGAGAGGAGAGGAGAAAGAAAGCCAGACAAGAAGAGACAAAACCAGCTCCAGTTCAGAGCAGCTCTCAGACCTGCACCACCTGAAACATCCTACGAGCTAACACCGCTAAATCCCACAGGCTGAACGGCTTCTGTCAGTGAGTCACCTGGTTTCATTACTATTTATGTCATTTAATGCTTTTTTAAATGCTTTCTTTCACTTTATTTCCACTTAAAATGAGAAGAAGTTCATCACTGTGAGACACTAACAGGAACATTTCAGCCAGTGTTACAGGTCAAACCTACAGCGCGACATGAGCAGATGATTTTTAAACCACAGCCACAACTGACTAAAACGTGACGACGAGACAAAAACGACGTTTTTCAGTCGCTGAAGAGCTGATAAAACTAATTACAGAGATAACATAGCTCAACTGCCTCTTGTTCACGATGTTGGAGGAAACCTTTATCATTATAACTACTTCCTCTTGATTTTAAACTTTAGATTTGTGTGTTTCTTCTTTTACATATAGAGAATTAATATTAACATATATAACATATATAATATTTTATACATATATAACGTCTTTTAGAAAGTGCTGTATAAATAAAGTCTGCTTGTTTTAATCAGATGAAGAAAGTAAAAATGTTTCTTAAAAGAAGACTGAGAATCAGGAGGTGCCAGCTGATGTTATGGTCTTATGATATTTGTTTCCAGAAATCACTCTGTTATTATTGATTAGCGAACAGTATTATAAAAAGCTTCACTCCTTCTCTCCTTCTCTAACCTTCAATTCTTCTTCATTAATAATAATCAAATGCTGCAGGTTTATTCAGGGGAAGAACTGAATGCCTCCAGACCTGGAAAAAGTTAGAAATGTCTACACTTCAATCATTTTGTGGCCACAGTTAATAATAATCTTCTGATGTCAGGCCGTAGGCTCCACATGAACTCGCAGATATCATCTATCAGGGATTTTACAGGCTACTCGACTGTTTACTGCATGGAGCAGGGTGCTAGCAGCAGCTAGAAGCTAACAGAGCTAACTACACCCACCAGGACACACAGGAGACTTCCAGAGGTCAGAGAGACCGAGGCACCAGCTGCTTCACACACGACACCACAGCAGACACCCTCCATTCAGCTGCATGTTATCATCAAACGAGTCTCTGAAGTTCCTCTGAATGTTTCCTGTGTGTTCAGGTCTTACAGGGAAATTTCACTCTGGTTCAATGTCTGCTATCGCCACATAATCTTTCTGCAGGAGTAAACACAGCGAGTCTGTAAACATCAGCTGTCAGGACAACACACATGTTGATCAAACCGGTTTTAAAATCAACAAAAGTTAGCATCTGATTCTCTTTACATGTATTAACATTGTGATGATGACTGAGGGCAACACATTTCCCCTTTTCTACCTGCAGAAACAAGTTCTCAGTTGACTTGATACTGACTCTGTTTACATTAGTATCCTAGTTTTGATCATATTCAGCATTTAATTTTTGGAAAGAACATGCAGAAGCCTGGTTATCCATTTCTGTGAATACAGGACTCCATCGTTGTTCAGCAATGGTGCAGGTGTGACTTCAGCTCCTTCACACAGTCAATCTGTCTTCCTGCACCAAGTCAAACTAATATTTCTATCCCTGCATATTTGTATACTCAAAAGATTAAGACTACTCTATTTTTTACGTTCATATCTTTGTCATTATTTTAATGACGAGCTGTGCTTTTAATGTGAAAAGCCAGTTTAGCAGTGTTGACTGAGTTTGCCCCGTGTCACCAGAACTCCTGTAGAAACACGTTTGATAAAAGCAAAGACACTGAACCAAATGAAATGTAAATTTCTAATCCCGCCCTCCAGTGCAGCGACCTTTACGGGGGCTCAGGATGTCAGAAACAGAGCCACGGGATGCGGTTTTGACATCCTGGACTTCCTGTAGACGTCGCGTGCAAAGTACTGCAGAAAGAAAAACACTCCACTAAGGATGAACTACTGGCTTCACAGCGCTGCACAGTGACACACCAGCATTGTCGTTTCTCGTACCTCCTACCGTTAGGATTCTCAGCCTCTCCTTGAACACAGCCACGTCTGGGAGGGTCGCCAGCAGGGGGCAGCAAAGGGAGAGACACCCGGAAACCATTAGTGACCTACCATCTCCTTAAACCTGACATCCACGGCCATTTTATACCACCGCCGACAACCGTCTACAGCTAAATCACACAGCACAACACCAGCCCAGCGTCTCAACATCTCCATCACCTTTTATTCACTGTAAGAGTCCAGAGGTTTGGTTTAGACAAGTCCTGATTTCAGAGTAAAGTGGTGGAGAAATAGAGATGCGGTTAACACCATGCTGAGGTTAAAGTCCTCAATATAGAAGCCACACCACAACCACCCCACACTGAGGGTTTCCCCAAACATGAAGCCATTCAGCACAGGTCACCTTCACTGCAGCAGGGACGGGACTAATTCCTGAGGAGTCGCTGGAAAGCAGCAGTCTGCTTTCACTACAAACACTTTGAACACACCAGAGAGCCTGCTCTCAGAAAGCTGCCTCACATTCTGTCTGCAACACCATCAGCTCGACAACGATTAAATTACTGTGACGGTCCTGTGAAACGATGGTGGATAGACTCACGTTGTATTTTGCGTGTGACGGACTGAACGGTGCCGATGTGAGATGGCGAATCAGGATTTTCACTTCAGTAAAAAGCAAACAGAATCCAGTTTGGTGATGCTAAAGCTAATCCGCGGTTACTGGCGGCCTGAGTCCAGATCCCAAAAACAGAGACAAACTATGCCCTGATGCTTTTACATAAGAAAAAATAAAAAGGTTGTGTTTCTGTCTGTAAACTAAACTGAGTTAACAGAAAATCCACATGAACTGTTCCTTCAGTTGGTCTGGTTTTAGAGCTTTGAAAGGCTGCAAACGTCTGACTTTTCAGCAAGTAAAACAAAAAGCGATAAAAATAGAAAATAACAATAAATAACCAATCAGAGCGCTCTACACCACAGCTTCTGAGCTGACCTCGAGGGGAAGGAGACTGTTGATTGGTTAGAGCTGCCTGCTTCCAAAACATGAAACTAACAAACCCGAACACTGTCAGACTAAATGATCACAGCTCAGTCTGATAATGAGGCTGGCAGGTAACTAGCCACGGGTTAAATGAACTACAAACACACTTTAAAATACACAGAAGGATTTAAACTCATTGATCCTTTTTGCTGGAATATTATTGTCCTGAAACTAACCAGTAAACATCCATAAAACAGACTAACCAGATAATCATGGCAAAGGAATTACACAATAATCTGAAGTTTTTCTGCTTTTCTTGTCCTGATTATCACCTTTTAACCCTCAGATTTAACTTGTGACTCTGTGTGGGGGGTGTCAACACCAAGACTACGAACCACTGCGACAGACCGTCCATGTCCATCCTTCTCTGCTTTGTGTGCTTTCTTAGATAAGAACGCCTCAGTCTTGACTGTCACTGCCATATGTGTGCATGCATACGAAACTATTTAACTCATTCAACATCAAGGTTCCCATTTGAAAACAGAGGCGACGAAGGCCCGAGCTGCTCAACAGCCTCAATGTCTTTACAGCGGTCAGCCAACGGAAAGAAAACAGAAGTTTCTAATAAAACAAGCTAACAAGCTAACAGCTGGTAGCTAACAAGTAAAAGCAGAAGCCAAACAACAAAAAGCAAAACTGCTGCAGATTCCAGAGCAGCATAACCAACAGGGTTAGCATGAAGCTAACAGCCAAACACCAACTGATCCAAACACTGCTGACAGGATTATCGTGCTGGGGTCAAGTGTCCGCCAAAGGACGGCAAACTGATGTGAAATCATCTCAGAAACTCTACGTCTCTGTTCGAAGAATTGTCAAGAATGAACTTCAGCTAAGGTAAATAATAATAATCTTTCTTTAAATAATGTCTAAAGTTGTCATATTTTGTCATGTTGTTCCTCTACATCCAGGTGCAAAAGGTTAAATCCACGACACCTGAGGGCCGAATTTATTTCTGCACCTCAAATCCAATTAAGATCTTTCTAAACTAACCTATAAAACAACTTAACCCAGGTTCTGAGGACAGTTCACAGAGGCTTTAAGTCCTTCAGGGGGTCAATTCATGTCGTCAATAAAGAGAATAGTTCCACTTTAAGGTAAAATACCAATAAAGTTTCAGAAACATTCAATGTACACCAGGACGTTAATGTCCACAGAAACAGATTCAGGATTTAAATTCAGCTCAAGAGACATTTGTTGTGTACAAGAAGGTTTCAGAAACTGCTCCAGAAAGATTTTTAATTATACAAACTTGTTTGAGAGAAACATTAACAAGTCCGATTAATTTCAGAAACATTCATCATGTACGAGTCTGTTCCAGGAACAGTCGCGCTTCAGGTTTTAGAGTTCTGAAACATTCAGCGTACACAAGAACGTTCAAGAACAGTCCAGAACGACGGTTTATTGTACATGAAGGATCCAAGAAATCTTCCTCATGTATAATAAAGTTTCAGCTGAAGACAAGCTCACAGAAACATTCCCAGGACAAGAATCTCTGACACACTGCCCCCCGACCACTGGCACATTCAGACAGAGCCGGGCTGCAAGGCAGGCCAGGACAGAACAGGGGGAAAGGGAAGTAAGAGATGTTCTGATTGCTTTCTAAGGGTTTAGCTCCTCACCCAGCTTGTCGGAGGAGGTGATAATGTCAGTGGGGACGCACGAGTCCAGATCGGCGTCCATGATGCCGAGAGGGTCCAACTGGGCCACATGGTGCCCTCGGATCTACAGGGAGTGACAACAGCACAGAGCCCACCCAGGACAGGAGGCGGAGGAGGAGGGGATGGAGGTGGAGGAGTGAGGAGGAAGAGGACAGGACGGAACGAAATGAAGGAGAGGGCGAAGAGGAAGAGGAGGCAACGATGAGGAGGAAACAAGATGCAACGTAAGAGCCGAAACAGAGAGGCGGGAGGATGTGAAGAGCCAAGTGGATGAGAAGCAGGATGGGGGGGGGGGGGTACAGAAAGGAAAGATAAAGAAAAGGAGGAAATGCCAAAAAAAAAAGAGGCAAAAAGATCAACACAACATCGAGACAGGAGGAAGAGGTGGGACAAGAGCAGGGTGAGAGTACAAAAGAGGAAAAAGACCAAAGAAAGAAAGAGGAAGGAGAGGAGAGGAGAGGAGAGGAGAGGAGAGAGAGGGAGAAGAGAGAGAGGGAGAAGAGAGGGGGGGGGTGGGGGGAAGAGCAACATTAACACCACAGGCTGGAAGCAGTTTGTTTGTTTTTTCGCTCTGGCGTTCTCACCAACATCCTGGAAGCCGGTATTGACCGGAGCATCATCAAAATTCACACAGCTGATTCCCAGAGGATCCAACTGGGCATTGTGATGCCCCATCACCTACACATACACCCAGCACAGACACAGACACAGACCTGGTTATCACAGCATTAACAGCACTGACAGGCATGCCTGACTACTGGAGGTCTTCACAGGTCCACATGACAGGGGGCCGAGTCCAGCCTGGCCAAATCCAGGTTACAGTTTATTCAGTGTGATCAGGTCCAGGTAGGTCCTGCTGGGCCTCCTGTGGATCAACTATGAACAGCTGCAGGTTTGATGACAGTCTATCCAGCAGCCGGTGTGGGACCTGTGTTTATGAACTGTGCAAACATGATCTGGCAGCCCCCAGTCCTGTTCATGAAATGAATATAAATCTGTATTTTCACTAACAGCTGAAGGACTCCTCAAGCTTCAGCTGGAACTTTTCACAACTGAAAAAAGTCATAATTAGTTAAGCACGGCCGACGAGGACGAAAAAGATAAAACTTGTGTGAGAAACTCAGCTTCTTCATTTAGAAGACTTTAACTTGTGGGGTTCAGTTTTTTCTCCTGATTAAAGCTGTGGACCGGTCTAAATCCTGAAGCATGAATCTACTGACTGCACTGTTCATTGGGCTGTGCTGGTTCTCACTTCAAGGAGCTGATGTTTCATGTCAGTTTTATCCAGTCTGATAGCCGAGACTCAGATCAGTCTCATTCAGATCAGGTTTCTGTTTGTGAAATTCAATTCACGCACACAAGTCCACAATTTTGGACCTGTGAGGACCTCCAGTAGCTCTATCAGTAGGAGGGGCTTCACAACCTTTTAGCAAGATCCCCGAAACCTTTCAATACACAGGTCTCAGGATTTCATGTACATATTTCACAGTCAAGTGAGCTCCACCGTCATTACATACAGAAATATAGACCTTCACTGCAAACCTATTCATTTTATAAACTAGTAAAAAAACATAGACATCATAAATTTCTGCTGATCACATGACTCCGTGTGGAGTCCTGAGCCCAACGTTAAGAAATATAAAAAGAATGATCAATTCAGAGAAATGATTATAAAACAAGAACAAATAATAATAATAATTAAATTTAAGAAGAACTTAAAGATCCCACCCTAACAAATAAGAGAACAAAAAAGAATTTAAAACAGTTTCATTAATGACAAAGTGTCTGTTTGATCGACTGAACTGAGGGAAAAAAAGACAAGTTAACATCACATCTTACAGCCATGGAGGATGGAACAGGGAGTCGTCAGGATCCAGAGATACGGATGAGAAAATAAAACATGCTTTTCAGGTTTTATGAGTGCATCTTTCAATAAGCAACTCACTCACCATTAGAAGAAACATCTTAAGTAACTGTTAGTAACTGTTAAATTTGAATACATTTATTCAATTTAAGTTTGTGGAAACAAAAACTTGGATTCTGGACAGAGCAACCAATGACCTTCAACTTTAGATTAAACCTGGTGAGTGGAGGCTTGTGCTGAATCAACAGCGTGTTCGACATCAGTGGTTCCCCTGTTCACTGGTGGCCCCGTAAACAAAGCAGAATGAGGTTTTTCTGCTTCCTCTTATGTCGATTTCCTGTGGAGCCTCAGACTCAGAGCTGGTAGATAGATGGATAGATAGATACTTTATTTATCTCCAAGGAGAAAGTCTGCAGAGGGAACCACTGGGCTACATCTGTAATGGTCGTTAAAAGGCTAAAACATAAAAACACATCAGTCCTTCAGTATTCCCTCTTTAAAAAGCCAGTTCACCCACAGGTAGAGTGTAAACAGGAGGCGCTAACAGGTAGCTGAGCAGACTTATGACAAACTGGAATCTGGGTTATGGTACCAGGTCTCAGTTTCTGATGAGCTGTTATTATACATACTAGCTGGAGTGTATAATCCACCTGTGTACATGCATGTACCTCAGACCGTTTAATAGTGGAAGGAGCCACCGTGACATCATTTATTGGTTTCCAGTTTGGAAATGTGGCGGTCACCATATTGGCTTTTCAGAACCAGAATTGACCACCTGGACGAGAGGGTGGAGCGGGGGCCCTATCCTGTGACTGAGAACCTGAGGACAAACCGTGGTAGCGACTTGTCGATCACAGGGCAGCCACCCCCTAAACGTATCCGGCTTTATTGTCTATTTTACTCTAAATGGGACCATCATTTACAAAATGAACATCATGCTGTACTGAAGAAGACTTCAGACCCCTGACTGAGACCATAACCTCATTAGGAAACTGAGGTAACGAACCAAGTGAGAAGTAGGATCATGTTCTCAGAAACTTACAAACAATCAGACTTTTACTTGCAACCAGTGGAGTCACCCCCTGCTGGCCATCAGATGTCAAGCAGGTTTAATGCACTTCCTGCTGCCTATGGTGTGTACAAGTACCTGATAGGCCCTGATGAGGGACTGGACAGCCAAGTGATCCTCCACCAGCTTCTCCACGTTGGGCTGAGCTCCGACCAGAGAGGAGAGCTGAGGAGCAGCCGACAGACCCAGAGGAGACTGGTAGGCAGCCCCGGGAGGAGCGCCGGCGTTAGCGTTCCTGAAAAATACATCCCACGACTGGAGGACAGGAGGAGGAAGGGAAATAATAAGAAGGAAACGTTGGGGGGGAAGAGGAGAGGGGAAAGAGAGAAGGAGACAAAATTATTTTTAATCCGCTGACAGAGGAACAGCCTGTGTGTCTTCAGCAGGTTGCCTTTATGTTCATGCATCAGTTAATTATTATCCAGTAACACAACATATAACACCACTTTATGTACATTCAGCTGATATTACCTCTGTACTTTGAATTAAATTACTTTCTGAATGCAGAACTTCTACTTTTCACACTGTGGTGTTCATACTTTGATTTTAAGTTATAATCTTTAACATTTCTGCTACATCAAACCCAAAACTGATCACTTAGTATGACTGACATTCTTCCTGTTATGGCCATTAAATGCATTTCCCCTCTGCAATAACACATCTATATATTCATGTATGGTATTATAAAAGGCTGTGAGTACTTCGTCCAGCAGCGGTAACATTTGTACTTTTTGCTGAAGGCAGCTCGTCCAGCCTCAGTTTGCTGGGAAAGTCCCGTCACTTTCTTCTGGTGAACATTGAAACTGTAGGATGAGTCAGACTGGTTTAATCAAACCCACCCAAAGACACAGTTTACAGCCACAGACTACGAGCCAACACGCCTTTCAGTGTCTCAGCAGAAATCATTTCTCAGCTGAGACATAAAGTTTTAATATTCTGTTTTCTAACAGACAAAAACTGCTCCGTACGTCTGCACGCTAATAATGAAAGCCATCATTCTTTGATAGTGAAGTCACTCCTTCCAAAACGACAGAAAAACAACCCCTGAAAAGCAACTTTCACATATACCCGTTAATTAAACCAGAAGTCTCAGGCTTCACTCTCACGCAGTGCAGAAACTGTGAATCAGATATGTTGGATCTCTGTCAGTGGAAACTCTGCTTCTACGACTCTTTTAACCAGCAGCAAACGTAGCTGTGTGACTGTCGGGCTCGTACTGTTTCTATTGTTTTAGGCCTCTTGACAGTCACATGACCCAGCAGCTCCAGTCAGTGAGCTGAAGGTGATTTTAAACCTGTGTGACACCATTCCAGCTCTAAACTGCTGACTTCAAAAGTATCTGCATTTCAACATTTGCTTTTCTATTAACTAACGTTTTTCAGGGAACTTGACAACAACTGGAGAACTCTTAGTCTGCATGCGTGCTCATTCTTTCACTTCAGACTGCTTTGAGGGTCAATACAAAGCAGGATTCACTTCACACCTGAAGCTCAGGGACGGATCAATACCAACTTCAAACTCAGAACCTGCAAGTTTGAACATTTTATGTTGCTTTACTGTTTATTCTACTGATCAGTCTGATATGGTGTTAGCATGTTCTGCGGCTAATGTGGCTAACAGCATCTATTGTGGACCAACAGGCTGGAGCAAATTAGACTTAAAAGCTCAAGTTGAAAGACACTTGAGCAACTTTCATTCACTGAATAGGCATGAAATGTGGTCGAAAGTGTTCCAGAGGTCAAAAATGATCCTCCAGTCACGTCCAGTTTTGTCTGTTTTTTAACATTTGGTCAGTTTTTGAAAGCAGCGCTGTCAGATCAGAGATGTTTTTTGGGAACTCAATGAGGGCTAGACGCAGGGAGAGGCTGGTGGACGGACGAAAAAACGAAACCACAAGACCACAGTGACTAACAGGAAGTGTCTGACTCGCTCAGTCACCACACTGCGCTCTTCTCTCCCACCTTCATGTCTCTGTGTGTCCAGCAGGGCCCACGAAAACCTGCAGAAGTCTCTTATTTATTGCTGTTAAGTGTCACAAGGATCCAATAAACTCATGAAGGGACATTACATAAAAGACATACGATTATCCAATCACAGTGTTGTGAGCGAGTTCACAGGTGTGTCAGTGTCTCTGGTGTAAGTTAATGCAGACTCATCACTTCCTGCAGCTGCTTGTGTGTCACAATGTCACACTGAACGCAGCTGACTCATGCTTTTACTGTGAAGGAGCAGGAGGAAGTCCAGGCTTAATCTGCGTCCGTTCACCTGTTTGCATCTTTGACAGCGAGCTGCCAAGAGATGAAGCGTTAAAAACAACTTTTCGAATGAACCACGATTTTCACTTCATGATCCCACATCGATTCTTCAAATCCTGAGATTGTTCTTTAAATAGCAAATATGTGCACATTTGTGCCGACAACCTGGAGCTGAGGCGGAGAGCGTTCTGATGGCAAACGGCCTGGAGCACCTTCAGATACAGATCAATACTGCACAAGTGTTCCATCAGTTAATACATTTTAGTCCAGGGTGGGTAAAGAACGCAGAGAAAATACTGTTTGTTTAGCTGCTCCCAGGTCTGTGAACAGCTTCCTCTCTTGAAGTGAGAATTGGACCGTAATGTGCAATGTAATGAAACAGAGTTTCTAAAATGACAATGAACCCTGTGTGTGTGTGTGTGTGTGTGTGTGTGTCAGACTCCATAACCTGCCCCCTGCAGTAACACTGTACCGACTGATATTAAACATTATCACTATGACGTACGATATATGTGCAGTCCTGCTGTTTAGCTCCCAGCTAGTTTGCTAAGTCGATAACAGCAGGGTCACACTGATCTTTAAATAACAACAGTGACATGTAACATGGCACGTACACACACACACACACAGACAGGATTTACCGTGTGTGTTCAACATGTAAACATTAAAGGATTCTGATTTTGCTAAATCTAATGAAGATTCTGTTTTCACTCTCTCTCTTTTAAATGCACTTGCATGTTTTGGAGTTGATCTACTTTTCTTTATAGGTATGAAATAACTTAAATAGAAATACTTTTTCAACACTACCTGCCGTGCTTTTGTTAATCGAGTAGCGAGAGGATATCATGGAAAATGTGTTCTAATCTGTAGAACACGAACTGATCTTCTTCTACACTGAGCACAAACACACACAGCATCATTTGTGAGGACAAACTTGTAACTAGCCATTAAACCTGTAGGAACTAACAACTAATACATAACTAACCCCCCCCAACATTCACCTGGTTGAGGACAGGGTTTGTAAAGAGAAGAAGAATTTAAGACTTTACTCTTCCTCGCTGGAGGCCGGCCTCCTTTGCCTTCTCATTGGACAGTTAAACAGCTCCGTCATGTCACTGAGCTTCAAGAAGCTATTATTAGTCTGGTTTACAACTCAGGTTAAAAAGTGTGGGTGAAACACCACCAGCTACCCCCCTCCAGCTGGTCAGTACGTCACCTTCCTGCAGGCACTTTTTATGATGCACTGGGATGATATTCTTACAAATTCAGAAAAACACCTTTTAAACACCTGTTAACAAATAAGCTGAGAGAAGTTCAACCTTGCAGCTAAATTCTTCTACAGATTATGACAATGGTTAGTGTTCTTGTGATTCCAGTAGTGAAACAACACTGGAGAGCTTTTTGATGAAAAACCATCCATCAATTCTACCCTTCATTAACTCTCTTAATTGCTTGAAGTATTCAATATCTCTGCAGGCAAAACAGTGTTTAGTCTCTCTGAACCACACTGACAGTTCTTCATCTCACAGTTCAGTTTTACTCCTTTCGGTTGTCTCAGACTGTCTAAGGCCTGACAATCATTATTTCTCACTGCTGCACACAGGGAAAGCGTGTTTTTAGTATGGTGAATTAGATGTTTATATGTTTGTACGTTAAATGAAAATGTAGTTAATGTACTAAATCCTCTCGAAATCCCTCTTTCTTGCATTAAAAAGAAGCTTTACAGCCGTTTTCATACGAGGTCCTGCTGTAGCCAGACAGCCACTGAGTTGTGTTTGTACTACAAATATTCACACGTGTCCAGTCAGTGTGCACGACTTTTTGCATTTACCTTCACAGACATGTACACGTAGATGACAAACTTTCTGTCACACTCATGTCACTCTCCTCGTGGTGAAACAAACACACATCCTGACATTTTGTGGTTGTGAAACCTTTTGTTTATATTTCTGAAATGCAGCTGATGCCCAAACTGACTCTTTATGGTTCTATTAGCTAACTTTTGATTATCAGAGTTAACGTTTTACATTCATTTTTGAGACGCCTTTAAGTGGACCTGTTACCCACCACTACAGACCCCCTGCATCGGGTTTCCACGCTAGCAGCGGGCTCCACTGACCCTTACCTTATGAACACTCTTCGGGTTCTCCAGCCAGGCGTAGTACATCTCCTCCACGTAGTTGGAGCTCGTCCCATTCAGGAACGGCTCAGAGGCCACAGGTGCAGTGTAACACCTGATTGGCTGAAACGTCCTTGTGCCACCTGAGGAGGTCACTGTGATTGGCCGCTGCTGGCCGACAGTCTGAGCCGCCTGCGAGGCGGTGAGCGGACGCAATCGCGCCGCACAAGTCCTTAATCGATGCATCAGCAGTCCTTAAAGTATCGCACACACAGGGTGGTGGTGGTCGATCCAACGGGCCGGACGTCCTCAACCTCAGAACAACGACGGGACGAAAACTCACTCCACGAGGTCAGTCCCAGAACAGAGAGGGATGAGTGAACCGTCCCCTGTCCTCTGAGAGAGAAGGAGACACTGTGTTAGACAGGAAAGAGGAAGAGAGTTTGTGTGTTCACGTTTCAAACACCACAAGCTGTGAACAGCAAACTCATCATCAACATGAACTTTTCACTCTTACAGTTAAAAATGTTTTCACTTGAGACAAATAGCAGCAGCCATCTCAAGCAGTAGGACTTCACTTCATTAATGTACAAAGACAACAGGTGGTGCAACAACAGACTGGAGGAACTACAGAGGGGCTTACGGTACGAACAGATCAGTGAAAGTTAGGAATAAAAAAATAACTTGAATTGTATTTTCTGTTCTGGATGTGCAGAATCTGATCATTAATCTAAGCGTCAGCCAATAGTGCAGAACTTCTGGCAAAAGTTTTATCTTACTTTGGAGAAACGTCTTATTTGGTCAGAAAAACACTTGCAGGTACACGATTAATCTTTTTATTATAATGGCCATATCCCATTGCTATAAATGTAAATTTACAGGTAAGAAACCATGCTTTATTGCCTTTCGTAAAGAGTTCAATCAACGCATTTATTCAACACTCTCTAAAACAAAAAGCAATTAAACCAACAGTTTGTACTGTAAAAAATATTTTAAGAAGATCTTTATCCCCCGAGGTTAAACTTAAGCATCACTCTTTTTTAAATTGCGTGTTCTCTTTTGAGCATGTTATGTACTTGTACACCGTTTGTCCTTTTAGAGATAAAGTGAAAAAAACGTTAAAAACACCTTTAGAAGACTTTAGTTCCAAGAACAAAAATGTTGGTTCCAGTCTGACAGACGTGAGAAATCCTCAGCTGGAGTTTCTTGGTCTGTGTTTTGACCTTGTTGGGTCTCCCTGCCTGCCTCCATTCTCCTTCCCTCACCCCGGCCTGGACGCGCCCACCATCGGCCTACCCGGCTTCTTTATTGGTGTCTGACAGAAATCCCGCCCGGAAATACGAATCAAAATCTTTCCTATTGGCTAAGACAACTGTCAGTCACTTTGTCCTTTCACGAGTCATGAGTTCTCGAAAATTGCTGCTTGCTTTATCAAAACATTGTAAAATGACCTCCTTTAAATGTTCAGAATTGACAAAACCTAGAGACTGGACGCTAAAGACTGCTGGGTATTACTTTGCAAAGGCTGGCTACATGATTAGCTTCAGAGCTAACATGTTACGTTATGTAATTAGCCGGGTAGCTTCTACTTTCAACTCAATTTCCAATAGCACGTTTGGCTAGCGGCTAAATGGGTGCTAATTGAGTTAAACTGAACGAGTGTTAGGAAGCTAACTACATGGTTGATATCTGCATTTATTTTCTATTAAGTGAAACACAATTTTCAGAAACACCAACAGTTCCAGCTAATACTTTGACAAATGACCTGCCCCTTCAGTAACGTTAGCTAGATTTGCTGAACTGGTTGAGTGTTAGCTAGCATGCGGCTAGAATGCTAAAAGGTTTTGTCTTTCTCAAATTCCTCAAAACGGATTTTGGTTTTCTCTGAACTGTCTCCGGGTGAGACAGCAGATCAGATAGTCTGCCTGTGGGCAGTGAGACGTCGTACACGTCTCGTGTCCTGGATACTGACCTCGAGAAACGACTTTTAGCGGCTCCCCTCTCGGCCGGTATCCCGGATGCCCTTCGCCTTCCCAGTTAAAATGATGACAGCTCGAGGCACGGAGCATGGAAGCAAGGCCCGCGTGACGTCATGACGTACAGGGCTGCGTACTGGTCTCATGATGAATACTTATGAATCTAAAAATACATATATTTTTATTTCCTTTATTTGATAGAGCTTATAGAATAACGTGCATACTATAACCATCCAACGGACTGTAAATGGGTAAAACTCAGCTCCACCTCGACCAGCTGCTACATAACAGATGTTACAAGTTATGACAGGTTGTGGTTAAAATCAGATGTCTTCATATCTGGCATTGATAGGGGCCATTCTGCATTAAGACTTTTCTTTCAAACATACCTTTATCACATAAACAAAAGTCTGGCCGCTACAATATCAAGCTGGCAACACGGTAGTGCAGTTACTGGAAATCTCACACTAAGCACAAAGCAATGGAAATAAGGAAAAAAACAAAACCATGATTAAAAGTGTGAAATCAGAAATTAATAAGTTGGTGTTTTTACAGATATCTAAGGTTTGTTTGGGTTTTATGCATTTCAGCACTTAACATTTGTTAACTGATTCATGAAGACTAAGACTAGTCTGTCTTTAATAAATCTACATCTGTGGATATGTTGTTTAGCCGTAATAATCAGGCTAAACTTATTGTTTCCCGTTTTATCCTCTATTATAACTCTAATCTAATATCATTACATTCTAATTTGGTGTGATAGAAAGTCAGATATTAATTATAACAACAATTACAAGTGAAGAACAAACGTTCAGAAGTTTCAATATCAGAATCAGAAAAATCAGTTTGAATCTTTGTCTCAAAAACTCATTTCAACGATAAATATCATTTATCAATTTAAACTGAGTGTTTTTAGTTATCAGGTTTCAAATGTTCGAATGTTGTTTGAACATTTTCTTCTCCTTAAAATGGACTTTTATTGTAAAATTGAGGCTAACATGGTTCAAACACATCACAAGGCAACACGCCTTTCACCGTACTCATCATTAGTTGTGGGATTGCCTTGACAACCACTGAGCAGTGTTGGGTTGTACACTTCACATGATCACTGAATTCAAGAGAAGCTTCCCTCTTGAATCTATCAAAGGAGACCAGATACTCTCCACTCAAACAAAATTACAGACATTCTTTTCAACAAGATAAACTTGTTATTCCAAACCAGAGAGCTGTGGAGTGAAGCTGCTTCTGAATCAGTGTCCAGTTTCCAGGAATTTTAGTTTAGAAATAGCTTCTTCAATCCCACACACTTCTTCAAAAAGTAGTATTAAGCCAGAACACATCATTATTTTGTACGACTTGTTGTAACATTTTAATCATTCCATTAATTGTCTCATTGTCATTTACATTAAAATAAAGTTCAACATTTTTTTAAACCTAAGTGCATCAGAAAACTGATGAATATTTTCACGTCTTACTTTAAATATATTTTTGCTGATATCGCTTCTGTACTTTTGCACTGTGAATTATACTGCTGTATTTCTACTTTACTAATCTGAATACTTACATTTGATTTTTATGCAAAATTAACAAAAAAGATGTCTGTTAGTTCAAAGCATGCGCGAGAGTGCGTCAGTATTCATTCAATGGTGGAAAAGTGACAAAATAGTTACTAGCCAAGTAACGGCCAATTAATTTCCTATCAATCGACTAACTGATTAATGGACTAATCGGTTCGGCTCTTCTTGTATAAACTGGTGGTTTGTTTCATTTGTGAAGAAACATCAGACTTTATAAATACACATCAACTGGTTTATACATGAAAATCAAGCAGCCTTACGAGGTTTCCACATGACACAGCAATGTTTAATAATGAAATCAAACTCAGTTGAAAGTTGGAGGATTACCACAGATACAAGGTTTACATTTGCAAAAAAAGAACAAAAACCTATAAAATTTATTCAAATAGAAAAAGGTGATGAGATTCTCTGCATCGCCATGGTGATGTCAGTGTTTATGAGCAGATCAGATGACACCTGTTGACCAATCGTTGTCTTTACCTGCTGTGGCGTCGCTCACTCATACAGTATACACAGGTTTAGCATAAATATAACTGCATCAGGAGGAGACTTGCTGCCCTGAGTGTTACCTCACAGGCTGTGCTGCCACGGTTGGGGGGAGTCTGCCTGAAAGACTAAACTTTGGGCTAAAAATTTCCAACATATTTCTTCAGAGCAGGTTGACCAATCGGTCGATGTGTGGATTTCTGAGCTTGTTCTGTTATTAAAGAAACGACCGGCAGCATCCAGACCGCTCAGGTCAGAATCTGCTGTTTGAAAGTCTGGAGCGTCTGTGTTCAGACTGTTCAGAGGTCTGGATTCTCCCCCCACGAAGGCTCGAGTCGGTACAGCCAGCTGGCTCACAGGACAAATACATGTTATTTTGTGTGAAATTTGTACATAGAGAACAAAACACTGTTCAAAGGTTCAACCAGGCTGACAATGAAAGAGCAGAAAGAGACAAAAGCCTCTGAGCAACAGTCCAATAAGAATATAAGAGAGCGAGGCTGCAGAGGGACACAGAACAGGATCCTGATCCAGTCTCAGCTGCCCGATGACAAGCTGCATCACTGAATGATCTGAACAACCTGTTCAGTCTGATCTGAGGGTCTGCGGGGGCAGCGCTGTGGTTCACTGACAACAACACAAATTCAACATTCACTCAATCATCTCATTCTTCTTTTAAGGCCAGAACTATTTCCAGTGTAAAGGATACACCTGGAGTCTGAATCATGCTGTTTTTACCTGTGCTGACATTATTATTAATACATTTTCAATACAACAGGTGATTCCAAACTTTTGAACAGTGTTGGTTTGAATAAATCTCATGTGCAGAGCCAAATTGTGCAGTGTCGAATCAGGGACAGCTGGACTGGATTCACTGCAGCGCTGCAAGGAAACTCTGCAGTGAAGTGAATCTTGAACAGCTGATGTGAAGCAGAAACACGGCAGGTTTTATTTGTATTGTAACGAGCCGGAAACAGAGCAGCTGCTGGGACTATTTTCAGCGGCGGATGAATCCACATTTGTTGCCGTAGTGAGTGTTTGTGACAGCAGGACGCTGTGTGTGTGTGTGTGTGTGTGTGTGTGTGTGTGTGTTTGTGTGTGTGTGTGTGTGCGTGTTGATGGTGATGAAGGAGCGACAGTGAGGCTCACTGATGTGTTCAATGGAGCTCTGTGACACAGAGAATCTATCAGACTGGGATCAGTGCTGGTTTGAGTCTGAACATGAGATTTGTTGATTTTAATAAAAACTGTCTCACCAGACTGACTCGACCTTGAACTGATCTTACTGACTGTAACCTGACCTGGAACCAGAGTTTGCTCTTCTCTCAGGAATGAAACGCTGGAGGAGACGCTGACTCTGCCGGACTTGTTTGGCATGAATACAGTGAAATGGCACAGAATTAGCCCTATCAGATACTGATTTTAATCCTCATGTTCACAGCGATTTCTGTGCAAAAACAGTCAAAGACAAATTAAAATGAGCTAAAGCAGATAGCAGTAACGATGTTCTCCTCACACGGTGCATCCAGCGCGGCTAGCTGGCTAACAATGCTAACAGTCAGACAGATACAGAATCATTTGGTTCACTGATGGTGTAAAAATCCCTGTTTTGAATGAAAGCTGTGAGCCTGGGGGCAGCAGGGACCCCCCGTCCGGTGGTGAGTGACTTTGACGCGTTCGCACGACAAGAACGAAACTAAAACGTCCCGAAAGTTCAAAGTTCAGAATCTGACTCTGTGTCCGTCAGCTTCTCGACCTCAGGTGACGCGTTCAGGTGTTTCCACCGTCTGACTCTTCAACGCTGTCTCAGATCTGAAATCTGTGATGTCAGAACACGAACACTCAGTCTCACAGTGTGTCACACTGAGCCGGCTGAACTTTAAAATGCTGTTTATGTGTGAAAACACGTTTTCAGGTCACTTCTTTTTCCACACTAGAACTCTGAGCAGGAACCAGCTGAGCCTCCTCCATGCTGGAGCATCCTGCTGAATAAGGTGCTGACTATGACCTGAAACGTGGACCTGCTTTCATTAACTGCCTACGTCTCCCAGAAGGCTTCTGAACAACAAGAAGTGACACATCTCAGACTGCTCAGACTGGAGAAGCTGACCATCACAGATATCAGATGCAGCGATGTTGAAGTGTTTCAGGAGAGATTTTCTTCGTGTTAAAACTAAACAAAGCCATCGTACATTTCCTGTAGAAACGTCGGGAGCACGGCCACAGACGTCGACGTACCGCAGAGATCCAGATCCAGAGGACAGGAACTCAAACCCAGAGGAGTCCTGTTCTCACATGGTGTTGCATACTGTCAATTTTTACAATTCTGGAGACAGAGTGCCGGGCATCAGGGTGGTGGAGACCAAGCGCACCCACGCACAGCAGCAGGGGTGCGTTACATTCCTATGACAGTGCTGATCAGAGGGGGCGTGCCATCAGACGGCACCAGTGCTTCCATTTAGACAGAAAAACAGTTTCAAAGTGCAAGCTCCGCCTCCAGTGACCTCTGTGTCGTCAAACCAGCCAATCAGAGCGAAGCACTTACCAGCTCATGTGACTGTTAGCTAATCTTTCCATTACAGCACTTTTTAGCATGATTTTGTATGTTGAACAGTTTTCAGGCTCTTTGTTTTCAAGCAATAAGTCAGAAATATTAAATTCAGCCAGATTTTATAGTTATCAACCTTTCTTATTCATACATTCAGTAGTCCCTCTATCAACGTGTCAAGGTTTATTTGTGTCAATATACAACCCCGATTCCAACAAAGCCTCTGTGGAAACATCATCCAACAGGATGTGATCACCTGCTGATCCTCTCTGACAGAAACTCACCTGAGAACAGCACAAAGTCAATATATTTACTGTCTGAGCTCATCAGCTTCATTTATTTTTAAATATCTGCTGATTCTGAATCTGATGCAGCAACACGTTTCAAACACGTTGGGACAGGAGCAACTAAAGACTGGGAAAGATGTGGAACGCTCCAAAAACACCTGTTTGGATCATTCCACAGGTAAACAGGCTGATTGGTAACAAGTGAGAGTATCATGATTGAAAGGCTCAGTGGTTCACAGCGAGGATGGAGCGAGGGTCAACACTTTGTCAGCACCTGATTGGATAAAGAGATTAACACCTGGACTCAGGTACACTTCAGGAAACTGTTTGATTGTTGATTCTGGTTTATTGACGCTTCACAGAGTCCAGACTTTGTTGGAATGGAGGTTGTACATATATTTGCTAACCGACACTCAATAGTCTACCAAATATTGAGCAGTAAAAAAATGTGGACATTTACTTACTATCATCATTTTGCATCATCACAGAGTAGAGCCGCAGCACTGCATTGTGGGACTGTTAGCAGACAGTCATGGACTCTACTTTTTGTTCCAGTGTAAAATTATTGAGGACAGCACCCTGGTGCACTGTGTAGTCATTATGGAGTGATTTCAGAGTTAATGCTAACTAGCTAGCTGCTCGACAGGTGTTGCTTCAGCAAAACCAATGGCTAAAAAAGAGAAGCTGGTTTTATCTGCTTCTTACCTGAATTCATGGATTCATTTAAAAAAAAAAAATTGAATTTTCATGGTAAATGTGCCATAAACTAAAGCGTAAAGCTTGACGTAGTAATATGGTGTCGATAGCAAATCAGAGGTGTGGCGCTTAGTGAACAATCACTTGACAAGTATGTCGTGAAAATTACATTAATTTCTTATTAACTGCCGAAATGGTGATAGTGAAAGTAATGTATGGTGAATTCTTGTAGTGCTAGCATTTAGTATGAAATCTGGGGCGTAATGTAGATGACCAAACTTAACTCTTGGCCTTTTACATTTACTCTTGGCAAGCAAATGTTTGTTGGCAAGTTAGCACGCTAACTATGTAGCAAATACTGTGTAGCAGTGAAGTGTTAGCATGCAGGCTGCAATCTGGAACACACTGTGGCTAACTAACTTGTCAGTTAGTTGTCAGTCATATTTAAAAGTTGAATAAAACAGCTTTTGACATTAAGCACAAAATGTCTGATAGCATTAGCTCATAAACATGTCAGCTTTGCAAGCATTGTTATTTTGCAAAAGTTAGTTAGCAGTTAGCTAGCCAGTTCTAATTAACCAACACCAACATTAGTAACAACCATTAGCGAATGAATCATAACCACTTCTTTTCGTAGTAATGACGATGAAGATGATGAACAAATATTTGATTGGGTAGTGACTCAGCAGTGAAAAGGTTAACTGGTTATAAGGTCAACTAGCATTAGCTCTTGAGCTTGTGAGCTTGCTTAGCTGAGCTGTCAAAGATTAGTTAGCAAACTGGAAATTTTATAATGCTATGAAATTTGGGAAACAGTGCAGCTAAATAGTTAGCTAAGACCTTGTAACCCTAAGCCCTGTTAGCTAGCAAGGGGAAGTTAGCCAGACAGCATGCGAAATGAAGCTGTTACAAACAGAGCTCAGGGCAGGAAGTTAAAACAGCAGGATTAATACAGGATATATTGCTAAATACATTTTTGGTTTATCTTGCATTTGGCTTGTTGATGTCACAGGTAACTCGAGATTTGATTGGCTGGTTTGGCTCCCATGTTTTTTTAATGTTCATTGGGAAACAACTTGGCTTCTCTCATGTAAATATGTCCTCTCCAACAGACATAAGTACATTAAGAAAATGTGCACAATATCTATCCCGCCAACATATTCTCAGGATTTGTGGGTATAAATAACAAACGTGAATTGTGTAAAAATGGAGAAACAAAGAAATGTCTAATTAATGAACGTCAGTACAGGATTCTGGGACAAAAAGGACTAATCAACTAATCAACCAACCATTGAATTAAGCTGTAACATTATTACTACATTATTTTTACTGAGGAAATTTCACATCCGTTAAGGTTTCGTTCTTTGTTTGAACCCCTGAGGACTGAATGTAGGAAGCACTTTGAGATCCAATTTTTAACCAATAAGAAATGTGTCCATACAGTCAGTGTGACAGAAGATTTTTTAAGAAATCTGTTTCTATTTTTTACCTTTTCTGATGATTTATTATTATGATTTTACATTATTGTCTTTTTATTGATTTTGTATTGCATCATTACTATTCTCCTGCTGTCATGTTGAATGTGTCGTCCTGTTAAGAGTCATGCCTGTTATGTTATCCTCATTATTAAAGGTGCTGTGTTAAATGTTTTCTGCTTTTGTCTTAATGCCACATGTTGTAAGTGACTTCTTCAGTAAAGAGGTGAAAAGAGATTGGCTGGTTTGGTGACGGAGCAGAAAATGTCTCACCTGGTGGAGCTGAGTTTTGTCTCCGGACTGCACTTTAGAGGGAAAGAAAGAGAGCAGCCGCTGCTTCACTTCAGTACTGGTGTGTTCCTGTTTGTTCTGGTTAATTCCCAGTCCAGTTTCCTGATGGAGCAGTCCAGTTCCTGATCCGGCCCTGGCAGACTCAGGGCCGGCTGTCTGCCACCTCGGCTCTGCAATTGTTTCCTGGCTGTTGCTAGGTAACGAGCTCTAAGTGGGTGAGGACTGAGTTTTGAAGAGGAGGAGGAGAAGAAGAGGAGGAGGGGTCAGCCGTGTGGCAGGCGGGGCTCTGTGATTGGTTAAACAGGTGGAGCGGGGGCAGGTCTTTGAGGCACCAGAGGCTGTGATGCAGCAGACGGTTTCGGTTTTCTAATAAAAAGAGAGAAAGAAAAATTTACACCTTCAACTGCTGCTCGAACCACAATGTCTGTTCAATGAACCACATACGATCTGTGCTTCTACGTACAGGTCCAGTTAGCTGAGGGTTAGCTTCTAGTCCCAGTTAGCTGAGAGTTAGCCTCCAGCTCCAGTTAGCTGAGTTACTGTCTAGTTCCACTTAGCTGAAAATTAGCTTCCATGTCCAGTTAGCTGAAAGTTAGCTTCAAATTCCAGTTAGTGAAGAGTTACCCTCTAGCTCCAGTTAGCTGAGTGCTAGCTTCCATGTCCAGTTTGCTGAGAGTTAACTTCTAGTCCCAGTTAGCTGAGAGTTAGCTTCTAGTCCCAGTTAGCTGAGTTACCGTCTAGTTCCACTTCGCTAAAAATTAGCTTCCATGTCCAGTTAGCTGAGAGTTAGCTTCTAGTCCCAGTTAGCTGAGAATTAGCTTCTATGTACAGTTAGCTGAGTGCTAGCTTCCATGTCCAGTTTGCTGAGAGTTACCTTCTAGTTCCAGTTAGCTGAGAATTAGCTTCTATGTACAGTTAGCTTTGAGTTGGCTTCTAGTTCCATTTGCCTAAGTGTCCAGTTAGCTTAGCTTCAACTTGTACGTCCCATCAACATGGCACCAGCTAACTTAAACAAACGGAACAAATAGTTTGACAGCGAGGCTAACAGTTCATTCTTGACTTGGAACTTTAAACCCCCATCTCACAGCCTTCATGAGGCGATGGCATTTACTCGGTTGTCATGGAGATAGCTCAGGTGTCACACTGATATCTCTGACAGCGTCTAACACTGTTTATGTGTGTTTCCAGAGGCAGAACAGTGAAGCATGCAGCGGTGTTACTGCTCTTACAGCGGAGGAGGAGGAGGCCTCAGGGCGTAGGGGGGGGCTGTCCTGCTGGTCTCCACCACCTGATCACACACCAACACAAAGGAGAAGCAACATGTCAGTTTACATTTCTTCACTGGATTCAATCATTCAAACTGCTCTGCATCTCGTGCACGGTGGACTAAGAGACTAATGTTCCAAAGCCACAGCTTCATTTGGTGAGAAATCCAAAAACTCTCTGGATTAAACTGAAGCCTGTTGTGTGTTTTTAAAAGACGTTTCCTCTAAAAGATCTCATGAATTAATCTTCCTTCAAAAGTCCACCGTGTGTGTTTCTGTAGAGGGGGTGAAAATCTGCATGTGATGATGAGCACAGCTTCATCTCCACACTGAGCTCTTCTTATTCCTTTTATTTTGACAGTAGAGGAGACAGACAGTGTTTCTACACTGTGGTATTACTACTGTTACTGAAGTAACAGATGTGAGTACTTCTACACCACTGAAGGTTAAAAAACCTTCAGACAGAATGTGAAAAAAACTTTTTAACAATAAGGTATATTTACTAAAAGCAGCAGCAACAAGAAGACAGTTCAGAGCCCTGCACATGCATACTGCTACAGACTACTGTAGTAGTGCTAGAGGACTGGTATTAGAGTAGTACTATTACAGCAGTAGTATGACAGTGTGAGTAGTGAGGAGAGTGTTTTACCTCCTGTGGGGGCAGTAGCTGAGCGTGGTGCTTCACATGGACAGAGAGCAGATGTTACCAATCATTTCAATTAATTCTGTCACTAATAAACATAATACACACACATCTGTTAACTGCTGTGTTAATCAATCACCAATAATCAATGTGTTAATCAATCAGCAATTAACTCAATCAGCGAATCACATAAACCAACAATGACTCAATGATGAAGGTCTGGTCGTCATAACAACACAGTGGACTAACACATGACATACTAAACTAAACCTGAGGCACAGTGACATCACCATCATCATCATCATCCTCACTGGCCTCCTGACGAGCAGGGTCACCGGCAGGTTCGTTAACATTGACATGTTTGTTTTTATGTCACTGTGTCTGCTCCATCGGTGGACTCCATGTGCACAAATCAATGAAAGCTGAAGGAACTACGCTAATTAACGAGGGCGTTGCTAACGAGCGGCGATGTGCTCCATCTGTGTTCACACTGACAAACTACGTCACATCGTTTAATAGATTCGGCGTCATCAGCGACGTCTGAAGAACAGCAACCTATTTAAACGTAATGTTAGCCTGAAGAACCTGAACAAAACATGAGCACATGAACTGACAGTGAAGTGACGCAGAAGTGACGTTGCTATAGAAACGGTTCACGTCATTCAGCATTCCTATTGGCGGTGAGAATACAAACAGAAAAAAGTAGCGCCTCAGTTCCTCTCAGGGATTCCTCACACCTGTTGACAGGTAAAGTCATTGCTAAACTATTGATCAGAAAGAAAACATGAACACCTGATGTCGTATTTTGGTCTCAGATTTCATCACATTTGGACAGTTATGTTGTAAGAAGACTTTTGGAAATGATGTTAGTGTTAATTATGTTTTAGTGTCAGTATTTGAGTCGGAAACACACTCTGTCATCACATCTGTCGCTCCGGAGGCGGAAAACTCACCCCGTCTCTGACGATGTTGTTGGCGTTGCCCCGGGCAACAGATGGAGGCTGGGCTCTGGGAGGCGGTCCTCTGCTGGGATTGGCTGAAGCTGCTCCATCAGCCCTGAAGACAGGAAGTGACAACAGGTCAGTGAGTGGAGTCAAAGATTTTCACAACAAAAGAGCAAGTTTGTTCGAATGTTTCAGCTCATTTTCAGATAAACTGGCCTCCAGTTCGGGTCTGACGGGACTCTGTCACCGACAGCAGAGACGATTAAAGCGCCTCTGAGTTCTCTTCACCAGGAGAAAACATCAGAGAAGAAGATGAATGCTGGAGTGTTTCCATACAGATGAAGTCAGTTGCTGCTCTTCATCATGAGGACAGACGGGACGATGGGGGTGAGACATTCTGGATCCTCCACAACGACACTCCAGATATTAGACTGTAGGAAGTCCTGACTTAGTTTTTTAGACTTGTAAACACAGTAAACGTTTCGTTTGGTGGATTTATGGTGGAAGCCATGACAGACATTATTTTCATTTATAATGTATTAAAATCTCTTTTTGACACCTTCTGTTTTTAAATAAATCGGCTCTGAGTGTCATTGAATGCAGCTCTGAGGACAGTTCTAGGACAGGTGGCAGAGTGTCCTTGAACGCAGCACAGAGATGTCTGTCTGTCTGTCCTGATTATTTATGGAAATAACAGCTGAGCCGTCGTCTGTCAGCTGCTGCCGACCGAAAACCTTCAGACATGATGACAGGAAGTGATGTCAGCAGTCACCTGTCTGACATACAGCACAAACCTATTTTAATCTATATTCAATAGAATATTCAATTATGATGTATTCAATTATGATATATGAACAATGAGGTAATGTAAGTAAAGTTATATAAAGATTCTGAATATTCTGAAATATTTTAGACTTCCACAGTAATCTGTGTTGAGGAGTACGGAGTCCAGCGAGGGTCATGTGGCTAAATATACTGCAGAATGTGCATTCAGAGTGAGAGCAGCGGTTCACTTGTTGGGGAAACCTGAACTGTGAGATATGAAATGACTGGAGGTCAATAAAACAGATCATCAGAGGGTCCAGCAAACGTCACTTCATGACAAAATCACAAACAATATTTCTGTAAAACGAAGTAACTGCACAAAAAACAGCAGCAGTGGTGGAGGAAGTAACGTAAGTAAAAGTACTCTCACACTGCAAAAATACTCTCATACTGTTACAAGTTAACACTGCAAAATGTCGTCACAGTTACCCAGAATTCATAGTGACAGCTTCACAGGAAGCAGCAAACTGTGAAAAACGTGCTAATATTCAAATCATTAACACATTTTTTATCAATTCATTAATTGATTAATGGACTAATCGTCCAGCGTTGTGTGTGTGTGTATGTCTGTGTGTCTGTGTGTGTGTGTGTGTGTGTGTGTGTGTATGTGTGTATGTCTGTGTGTCTGTGTGTGTGTGTGTGTGTCTGTGTGTGTGTGTGTGTGTGTGTGTATGTCTGTGTGTCTGTGTGTGTGTGTATGTCTGTGTGTCTGTGTGTGTGTCTGTGTGTGTGTGTGTGTGTGTGTGTCTGTGTGTGTGTGTGTGTGTGTGTGTGTCTGTGTGTGTGTGTGTGTGTGTGTGCAGACTCACTGGTATCCCTGCGACCTCTTCCTGCGGCTCAGCCCGAGTCGTCGCAGCAGCTCGTTCCTGCGCAGGAAAACAAACGCACCCAACGCGAGCAGAGGAAGAACGAGGAAGAAGAAGACCAACAACCCGTCCCTGAGAGACGTGTCTTTATCTGAGAAGACAGACAGACAACAGACAGACAGACAACAGACAGACTCAGAGATCAAACATGATATCAGAGAGAGAGACTTCAGCAGAGTGAAGGTGACAGACGGCTGCTGATCTGATCGATCAATATTCAGCTGAACAGTAACTGAAACGTGTTTCAGGCAGTGAAACATGTGAAAGAGCTGAAACACTAAATGAGCTGAAGTGGAGGTTAAATCAGAAACGTTGAGGAAGTTGAAGATTCATTTAAAGTTGAAGCAGTGGGAGAAGGTGGGGAGGTGAATCAGCTTCCAGTGAATGAACTGAAGGACAGACACGACATCAGCATCCTGACGAACAGGTGTAAAGGTGAAGGTACCGTTCCAGGTGGGTCCGCTGTCCACGCTGCCGCCGTAGCCTTTGACCTCACAGAAAGGTGCAGCCCAGCCGTCGTCACAGTGACAGTTCCTGTTACTGTTACACACCTGACAGACGGACAGACGGGTTAGTGTGTGATGGACTGATACACCTGGCAGACAGGTAGAGGGACAGGTGGATGTCCTCACCCCGTGCCCGTGACATTTCTTCTCCACGTCACAGTCGTAGCTCAGGATGTCGGCGCTGCGGCACTCGAAGTTCATGCAGACCTGAACACCACAGAAGGAGAAGCAAGCATCAGCGTCTCGTCCTTCTTCCTGCGTCCTCAGCGTCCACAGTCTGGACTCACAGACTCTGCTGAGACGGAGCCACATGTCCCACCCTTCATGGACACTTTCAGTCTGCAGGTAATTACCCAGAGAACAACCACAACTGTACGCAACCTGTTTACTGTGTCCTTTCCTCTCATCTCCTCCTCTCCTCCCCTCGCCTCCTCACCTTGTTGTCTCCACACTTGGTCCCTTCGTTCACCATGCCTGGATCGGGGACGTCCGATCCCAACCTGAAGTCGACTCCGTAACATTTGCCGCCGGCGATCGGCGTGCTGATGATGGACGGTTCGATGCCGAACACCGTCACCGCCTGAACGTTGGAGCACTGCAGCTTCCCGCACAGAGCGTTTCTATGGAGACAGAGAGAAACATCCTTCACTGCATCATGTGATCAGGACACCTGAGCAGAAGTCATTCGTTCAACACACCTGGACAGACTGACCACATACCTGAAATCTAACATAAAAAAAACGATCTGACCCAGATCCTCCACCATCACCACTGGTTGGTGTGAAATGCATTCTGGGAGTGTGTGTGTGTGTGTGTGTGTGTGCGTTACCTGCTCTCACACTTCTTGTAGCCGTAGTTGTGGTAGCCACAGTTACCAAAGCGATCTCCTTTACTGTTGACGTCTTTGAAGCAGATTTCAGGAGCTGCCTTCGCCTCTGAGGAGGAGGAGCAGGAGGAGGAGGAGACATGAGCTGAGTATGAGGTCATACTGGAGGAAGTTATGACGTAGTGAAGTGAACATCTTCACAACAGGTGGAACACCTACTGGATCCGAATATGGCCTGACACTGTCCGTCAAAGTGCTGACACTTCCCGTTGTAACAGTAGGCCTGCTGGTTCCTGCAGGGCTGCCCGTTCTGAAACACACGAAGAAGAAAGTTACACAATACAGTTCACACCGCTGAGAGCTGCTGTCACAGCGCCCCCCTGAGGCAGCTCAGTCTACCTGCAGACACACAGAGACAGACAGAGAGACAGACAGAGAGACAGGCAGAGAGACAGGCAGAGAGACCGGCAGAGACACAGAGAGACAGACAGAGAGACCGACAGAGAGACAGGCAGAGAGACAGAGAGACAGACAGACAGACAGACAGACAGACAGGCAGAGAGACAAGACACAGACAGACAGACAGACAGACAGAGAGACACACAGGCAGAGAGAGACACAGAGAGACAGACAGACAGACAGAGAGACAAGACACAGACAGACAGAGAGACACACAGGCAGAGAGAGACACAGAGAGACAGACAGACAGACAGACAGACAGGCAGAGAGAGACACAGAGAGACAGACAGAGAGACAGACAGGCAGAGAGAGACACAGAGAGACAGAGAAACAGACAGAGACACAGAGAGACAGGCAGAGAGACAGACAGACAGAGAGACAGAGAAACAGACAGAGACATACAGACACAGACAGACAGACAGGCAGAGAGACAGACAGACAGACAGAGACACAGACAGACAGAGAGACACAGAGACAGGTAGATGGTTCAGGTCTTACCTGGACAAAGACATCACTCTGACAGAGGGATGAGGAGCCGTTGCAGTACTCTGGTAGATCACACTCATCTGTACTGGATCGACACACCGTTCCACCTGGCAGGTACTGAACACACACACACACGCATACATGCACGCACGCACGCACGCACACACACACACACACACACGCATACATGCACGCACACACACACACACACGCGCACACACACACACACACGCATACATGCACGCACACACACACACGCGCACACACACACACACACGCATACATGCACGCACGCACGCACGCACGCACACACACACACGCATACATGCACGCACACACACGCACACACACACACACGCATACATGCACGCACACACACACACACGCACGCATACATGCATGCATGCACGCACGCACGCACGCACACGCACGCACACACACACACACACACACACACACACAGGTTACTAGTGTTAACTGAGGATTTGAGGTTCTCATGTGTATTTCAGGGCCTGCACACAGCACAGCTGCACAGACTCCTGATTAATTTCACTCCTGCTGCTGCAAACAGGATCAACACTGATCACTTGGAGAACTTTTGGCCAGTTCGTTCTGATTTCCTGCTCTGAGACTCTTCACACAGGCTGAGTTCAGGAGTGAGTGAGTCCAGGCCAGTGGACGGAGAGCCGGAGAGGACAACATGGAGGAGCTGTAAACCGCTGCCAGGCAGGAGGACGGCATGCTAATGCAGCTTTTAATTAACTGTGGAGACGTTTTGTCCAATTAGCGATCGAGCTAACAGGCAAACCAACTGACAGTCTTTTTCAAAAAATCATTATTGACTGAAATGATGAACAAACAAGCTCAGACAGAGACAGTGACTGACAGAAGCTAGCATGTTAGCTGTTAGCTCTTCAGCTCCAGTACGTCACCGTGTAGCCCTGCGAGTCGCTACAGATGGATGCTGCTGTCAGACCTGTGTGGGTGGAGGTGGTGTTTGGGTCAAAGGTCATGTCAGCTGGTTGTCTTTACCTGACATTTGGAGCAGCACTCTCCATAAGCACACTGAGCTCCAGACTTCAGCTTACAGGTCTGATACTCACAGCAGGGGTCCTCCTCACACTCCTGTAACACACACAGACACACACACACACACACAGACACACACACACACAGACACACACACACAGACACACACACACACATACAGGGGTTTTAATGTGCTTCACTGTGACTTTCCTTCTCCTCTGTTTGGTGGAGAACGCTTTGGGTTCTGATATCTTAAAGGAACTTCTTCAGGAGGTTTCCTTCCAGTAAATTATTAACATAACATCAACAGGAAGTGACTTGTTGTAGTTTTCTGCTGGTTTGACAGCTCTGTCAACAGTTAGAGCAGCAGCTGATGGAGGAGGTTAAGTTCTCTGTGTCCTTCGTCATACCTCAGTCACATCTGAACACACACAGTGTCGATAGATTCAGTCACTCTCTCTTCATCATCATCACAGTCCATAACACAGGACAAATCTTCTAACTGCAGGACTGAAGATCATCCTGTTTTTAGGTTTCCGTCAGTATCACAGTGATCCAGTGACAGATGTCTGTACATTCATAGCTATGCTGCTAGCAGGAGCTGCTAACAGCTAATCCAGCAGACTATTAATGGAGACTATTAATACAACAAATGCAGGCTGATAAACAGGACTCCAGTTCCAGCTAACCCACTGAAACCACACTGTTGTATTCCTTGTTCACGACCCAAAGCATTATGGGTACTGTAGTTCCAAAGCCTGCAGCTTGGTAAGAGCACACAGTGTCAGACCCTGATGGAAGACCACTACCTGACCTTTACCGGTTTTACACTGATGGGACTGTTCAAAGGTTCATGTCAAATGAAGAACAGACCTTCTCTGATCCACAGTCACACTCCTCCCCCATGTCCACCAGTCTGTTCCCACAGTAGGGGGCGCTGTAGGCTTCGTCAGGCCGGGGGACGTTCAGGAGACACGTTCCCCCTGTTAACAAGATCATCTTCTCAAAGTCATCTGCACTACAGCTGCTGAAGTTTCTGGATCCTCTGTAGGGAGGGGCAAGAGGAGGAGCAGGAGGAGGAGGGGAGAGGAGAGGAGAGGAGAGGAGAGGAGGAGAGGAGAGGAGAGGAGGAAGAGGAGGAGAGGAGAGGGGAGGAGAGGAGAGGAGAGGAGGAGAGGAGGAGAGGAGGAGAGGAGAGGGGAGGAGGAGGAGGAGGGGAGAGGAGAGGAGAGGAGAGGAGGAAGAGGAGGAGAGGAGAGGGGAGGAGAGGAGAGGAGAGGAGGAGAGGAGGAGAGGAGAGGGGAGGAGGAGGAGGAGGGGAGAGGAGAAGAGAGGAGAGGAGGAGGAGGAGAGGAGGAAGAGGAGGAGAGGAGAACAGAGGAGAGGAGAGGAGAGGAGAGGAGGGGAGAGGAGGAGAGGAAAGGAGAGGAGAGGAGAGGAGAGGAGGAAGAGGAGAGGAGGAAGAGGAGGAGAGGAGAGGAGGAGAGAGGAGAGGAGAACAGAGGAGAGGAGAGGAGAGGAAAGGAAAGGAGAGGAGAGGAGAGAGGAGAGGAAAGGAGAGGAGAGGAGAGGAGAGGAGAGGAGGAAGAGGAGGAAGAGGAGGAGAGGAGAGGAAAGGAGAGGAGAGGAGAGGAGAGGAGAGGAGAGGAGAGGAGAGGAGAGGAGAGGAGAGGAGGAAGAGGAGGAGAGGAGAGGAGAGGAGAGGAGGAAGAGGAGGAGAGGAGAGGAGAGGAGAGGAGAGGAGGGGAGAGGAGGGGAGGGGAGGAGAGGAGAGGAGAGGAGGAGAAGAGAGGAGAGGAGAGGAGAGGAAGAGGAGAGGAGGAAGAGGAGGAGAGGAGAGGAGAGAGGAGAGGAAAGGAGAGGAGGAGTATAGGAGAGGATGAGAGGAGGAGAGGAGAGGTGAGGAGAGGATAGGAGAGGAGAGGAGAGGAGGGGAGGGGAGGGGAGGAGAGGAGAGTAGGAGAACAGAGGAGAGGAGGAGGAGAGGAGAGGAGAAAAGAGGGGAGGAGGTTTGTTAGGTCAGTTCAGTTCTGTTCAGTTTGTTTCATAAATGTGTGTGTGTGTGCGTGTATCTTACGTGGCTCCAGAGTTCATGATGCAGGCGGGGGCGGGACAGGTGCAGGAGCGTCCGTCATCGTGGTTCATCCCGAGGTTGTGACCGAGTTCATGAGCCACGATGGAGGCGAACGAGGGAATGTTGTTATTGGTGAACTGAGAGAGAGACAGATAGATGTGTGTCAGTGAGGTGTGTGTTAATAAAGGTTCTTCAGACATGACAGCAGTGTTACACACACACACACACACACACACACACACACACACACTACTAATCAATAATTAGCATGATGTATTTACCCTGACCGAGTCACTGACACTAACAGGCACCAGGATGATTATTTTAATGTTTCTTATTATTAAACAGAGTTACTTTAAACTAAGGTTTAAATTTACCAACTTTTCTTTAGACCCAAAAGGCACCACATCGTCATGCAACACGTTTTAGGCTGTTTGTTGTGTAGCAGGTTGTGACACAAAGAATCATACGAATCCAGATCTCTGGTTCCACAGAGAGCTGGAAGGACGAATGAGACCCCACAGACCCCAACCCTGTATGACACACAGGTGAGTCAGCCAATAAGAAGAGAGCAGGAAGCAGCATACCGCGTTGATCCCGCCCCCGTGGCTTCTGGAGCAGACAGTGGAGACGAAGGCCATCCCTGCTGTTCCTCCAAAACTCTTCTTCCTGCAACAACATCATCATCATCAGCAGCAGCAGCAGCATCACTGTCTTCATCATCATCATCATCATCATCATCATCATCACTGTCTTCATCATCATCATCATCATCAGCAGCAGCAGCAGCAGCATCACTGTCTTCATCATCATCAACATGTACTGTGTGTTTCAGTGTGTGTGTGTATGTGTGTGTATATGTGTGTGTTTCAGTTTGCGTGAATGCGTTTGTTTCAGTGTGTGTGTGTGTGTGTGTTTCAGCGTGTGTGTATGTGTGTTTCAGTGTGTGTGTACTGACAGGATGAGTTGTGCTGAGTCATGCCGGCGCCGGTTAACCAGCTCTTTCTCTCTCCACTGGGTGAAGCGACTCAGCACTTCTCCAGCTCCTCCGTCAGTGTTGATCAGGTTCTGCTGAGTCCAGATCTCCAGACCAACCAGGACCACCCGAACGTTCAGCTGAATGTAGATCTGTGACAGAGAATTTTTACAGAGTGGTATTAGACTTCAGTGTGTGTGTGTGTGTGTGTGTGTGTGTGTGCGTTTGCTCACGCTGTCGATGAAGTTGGCCAGATGAACCATCTCGTCCCTCACTGCCGTCTGGTTCCTGTTCATATAATTATACTGAAGAAAGACACAGAGAGCACGTTCAGCATCAAACACAGAACAGAGCGAGAGCTTAAAGGAACCAACGTTCCAACACGTCCAACCACCTGCAGACTTTGTTCCACTCGCATCACTTCATCAGTTCTTCACATAATATGACACAAATATACAGTAAGTCCACATCTAACAGGAGAGAAACAGTGTGTGTGTGTGCGTGTGTGTGTGTGAGAGAGTGTGTGTGTCTGTGTGTGTCTGTGTGTGTGAGTCACCCTGTCGTTGTCCACCACCAGCAGCAGCTCCACATAGTGAGTGTGATGGAGAACAGCTCGCTTCATCTGAAACACACAAAAATTAGAAAAAATATGACTCTTGGAAGAATGTGTGTGTGTGTTTGTATTTAATCAAGATGTGGGGACATACATCTGTTTACAGTCACATTGTGGGGACTTGCCGTCCTTATGGGGACAAACGCAGGTCCCCATAATGTCCATCATGAAATCTTAGGGTGAAGACTTGGGTGAAGGTCAGAGTCAGAGTTAGGTTTAGACTAGTCGTGGTTATGGTTCAGGCAAGTCTCCAGGAAATGGATGTAAGTCTATGTAATGGGCCCAAAAGTGATGGAAACCTAACGTGTGTGTGTGTGTGTGTGTGTGTGTGTGTGTGTGTGTGGACCCACCCTGCTGTGCTGTCTGTGGTGGATCTCCTCTTGTTCGTACTGAGCGTGCTCTGTGGCGTTGCCGTGGTCTTGCTCATCATTGTGTGGTGTTCCACACCCCCGGGGCTGTGATGTCACATCCTGCAGGCGGTAGACCAGGTGCTGGTCGGGGGCGTGGTCTAACGGCTCGATGCCGTAACTGTCGTCAGCGAGATGCAGCACTCCTCTGAGGACACAGAGACAAAAGGTTGCGTTGTTTTTCAGTCACAATGTGACGTCACAGGTGAGACGGTTTCACCTGCAGGGTTGAGGTTCTGTCCTCGGACTCTTCAGTGCACACAGAGACTGGTGAAACGTGTGTGTGTGTGTGTGTGCTACCTGAGGCCGTTGCAGATGCTCATAGCCACAGAGGAGCCCTTCATGTCCTGGACGGAGCCCTGATAGTGACAGTGATTCTATGGCGACACAGACAGACGTGTGAGCTCAGTGATGTCACAGTTTGACACAGGCTGTGTGTCCCGGAGGCACCAGCAGGGGGCAGCGTGCTCTGTTCCACACAGCCTGGAACTGACAGGGAAAACCTGACACTAACCCCCACCAGTCTGACTGCAAATACGTCTTAAAACAAGTGACAATACACACAGAGAGCAAACAGTGATACCAGAGAGAACTGAACTTTAACCTCAGACAGTGAACAGTGAGTTTATTAACTCATATTACTGTATGTTGTGTATTTGTATTCATTCTCATAACTCTCATGTTTCCTTTCTTTCTGTTTCATAATGTTTGTTAGCTTTTATCTGCTGTAAATCTCACTGTCTTCTCTTCACTTCATGCATATATTTCTTTATTAAAGCATCACTTCACATCCCCTCAAAGAGAAGACAACAATCCAGTAACCTGTGGTCAAAGTAACCAAGTACATCAAGTACAATTCTAAGGTACCTGTGCTTTGGTTGAGTATTACATTATAGAGGGAAATATTGTCCTTCTTAACTCCACTGCATTTATGACAGCTTTAGACACGTCGTACACACAGTGCATTGTTATACAGTACATGAATAAAGTCTATGAACAGACACACAGTACCCATGACACGTGTTGTACTACAACTAATACTGCAGTACTGTCTCAAATGAAGTGACACACTGGTGTGACTGTAAAGTACATGTAAGGGTAATCTGATACCATCTACTGTAACAGCAAACACCAGAATAACATATATAACTGAGTAATAATACTTGTATGAACATATATATAATATATAATATAATATAGCAGTACAACACATGAATATAAAATATAATACTTATGAGGACAGTCTACAGTGACTGTGAGTAATCAGCTGACAGGAAGTACACACACAAGACAGGATGACACACACACTTCCTGTATCAATTCCAGAGGAGCTTATAAAAGCCTTTGTGTGTGTGTGTGTGTGTGTGTGTGTGTGTGTGTGTGTGTGTGTGTGTGTGTGTTTAGCTGAACAGTAAAAGTAAGTGCTGGTTCCTGTAAATGTGTTCACTTGGATTCATTCAAACTCTGGACGTTTGAGTGTTTCTGCTCACTGTCACACACACACACACACACACACACACACACACACACACACACACACACACACACCACAACACTAATGGAACTGTTGATGGCCGACACTTTATTACTGCTGAGGACAGTAAAATGTGAGTTTCTTTAATAAAAGTGCGGAAGTGAAACTGTGAATAAAGTTATTTGAGTTTGAGACTCAGGACTTCACAGAGTGAGTCCAGAAGCTGTCAATCATTAATGACCATCATCATCATCGTCATCAATGACCAGATATCAAACACTGCAGAGGACAGAGAGGGAAGAGAAAAGTGGAGAGTGCAGTAGGTCTGCAGACAGGAAATATCAATGCACTTACTAACAACACACACACACACACACACACACACACACACACACACACAGACACACACAGACACACGCACGCACACACACTCAGAGGGAAGTCCCATCATGCCTCTCTTGCTGGGAAACGTCTTGTTTCAATAAACCAAACAGAAGCTTCAGCAGCACACTGAGCAGCGCTGATCTCAGACCAGCGCTGATCTCAGACCAGCTCGACTTCACTGGCTCATCCTCCTCTGCTGATCCCAGCTTCCTTCCTGTTGTAGTTCATTATCTGACGCTCTGATTGGTCACATCAAAGGCCTTGTTACTTCCTGGCTGCCCAGATCTGCTAAGTGATTGGCTCCCTGGAGAATAAGCAGGGATCAGATGTGTGTGTGTTACCTGTACAGGTGGTCTGGATGTGATGAGTGATCCATTGTGACTGTAGGAGAACACAGTAAAGTCTGCAGGAAGCAGCAGTCTGAAAACAACAACAGCAGCAGCAGCATGTTAGTGTCTGTACCCGTTACTTAAAGAGAGAATTCAAAATCTCTGACCTTTATTAACAACGTGTAAACAGCAGCAGCGGCAGGAGGCACTCAGATAAAACCTGCACAGGTGTGAACGCCTCTCAGGTTCACATCAAAACAAACCAGCTTCAGCCGAACAAATGACGTCAGGTGAGGCTGAGCTCTGTTCCTCCTTCATACTCTAGATGTATGAGTATGGTTAATAAAGGTTTGGTTAAAAATAATAATCAATAATCTGTTTAAATTCAAACTTCAGTCTGTGTGACATCATAATATATATATGAGCTGACTGAGCTGAAGCAGATCACACATGGATTCAGTCTCCACGACCCACAATGTTCATGTCAAAGGTCATTTATTCTGCTGCTGCTCTGCTCACCTGTGATCCAGGTGCCTCATAAACCTTTTTAATTAACCTTTTAACTGGATAAATGTCACAGCAGCCTGCAAAGCTAACAGCAGCACTGATCTCAGACCAGTCATGTGTTCATGTGCAGATCATTTCAGTGTCTGTCTGTCTTCAGCTGTGCTGTCTCTGGTCCTTCAGACGAGCCTCAGCTGACTGTTATCATGCAGTTTATCAGAGTTTGTTCCCAGCAGGCAGACAGTGAGCCGACTATCACAGAGCTCTGTCTTCTTCTGTCAACACAGCTCACATCAAAACCTGCTGGACTGAAACACTGAAACACTGAAACACTGATCCCTGACCAGCTGAACTGAACGATTGAAACAGACCCGAAGGAAATAAAACTGAACTCTATCGATCAGCAGCTGTCTGACGTCAGTGGAACATTAAAGACTAAACATTATCGGTTGAGTTTCATCATATTCGGCAGGATCTGATTGGCCGGTCTGCAGGGTCTGTTATGATGTCATCAGACTTGATAATAACGTCCCAGTTTGTCCTGCACACGCAGATTAAAGGCACATTAACTGATTCTGTGATACAAAGTACATTCAACATGCTGTGTGGACGTCCTCGTTTCTTTATTTTACTCATTTTTACACCATTTTCTGCTTTTTAAATGTACTGAACTGTGATCTGTGTTTTTCTGTTCTGATCCTGTTTGTTTGTCTGAATCAATAAACTGAATCAATAAACTGAATCAGAACAACAGTTCAATGTACACGATCATAACATGATCCCAACTTACTCATTTCTCTTCAGATGAACAACATGATCACTTCCATCCACAGTGATGATGTAAGAGACCTGGAGAGAGAGACAGAGCCAGAGAGACAGACAGAGAGACAGAGAGACAAACAGAGAGAGACAGAGAGAGACAGACAGAGACAGACAGAGACACACAGACAGAGAGAGAGAGACAGAGACAGACAGACAGAGAGAGAGAGAGACAGAGACAGACAGAGACAGAGAGACAAACAGAGAGAGACAGAGAGAGACAGACAGAGAGACAGAGACAGAGAGACAGACAGACAGAGAGAGAGAGACAGAGACAGACAGAGACAGAGAGACAAACAGAGAGAGACAGAGAGAGACAGACAGAGACAGAGAGACAGACAGACAGAGAGAGAGAGACAGAGACAGACAGAGAGAGACAGACAGAGACAGACAGACAGAGAGAGAGAGACAGAGACAGACAGAGACAGAGAGACAAACAGAGAGACAGAGAGAGACAGACAGAGAGACAGAGACAGACAGACAGAGAGAGAGAGACAGAGACAGAGACAGAGAGACAGACAGAGAGACAGAGACAGACAGAGACAGAGAGACAAACAGAGAGAGACAGACAGAGAGACAGACATAGACAGACAGAGACAGAGAGACAGACAGAGAGAGACAGACAGAGGTCTTGTTAGTCACATCTATGAAAACAGAGACATTATCAATGAACCAACAAACAGCCTGTAACTCACTGTGTGCTGATATGAACTGTAGAACTGAACAATGATTCTCCACACACACACACGCACGCATGCATGCACGCACGCACGCACGCACGCACTCACAGGTGTACAGGTGTACAGGTGTGTAACTGTATAGGAATACTTCATCAAAATCAAAAATGACAGTGAGATGTGATGCCACCCACAGATCAGGTGACTGACAGCAGCGGTCAGAGATGTGGTTGGTCAGGTGTCTGACAGGTGTGACATCATGGTTCTGATTCAGGTAAGATCAGGGTTTATTCTGCAGGTGTGAACAGGACCCTTCAGAGAGAGGCAAAAAGTCCAAAAACTCTAAAATAAACAGAAAAACTCTCAACTCCAAGGTCACCTGAACCTGACTCACCTGGCAGACATTCGCCTCAGAGTGTGTGTGTGTGTGTGTGTGCGCGCGTTATAGCTTCAGCTACCAGCAGGTATGTGATCACTGCTGGGGTGAACACACACACACACACACACACACACACACACACAGACAGGTGGTGTGTGTGTGTTTGAGGTGATTCAGGACAGGAAGTCTGCGGTAGCTACACCACCCAGCTGCCAGCAGCAGCTCCTGTCCTCCAACCCAGCGGGGGTCAAAGGTCAGACACACCTGCTCTGCCAGGTGAAGGCGGTCGAGTCCAACACTCACAGCGAGTGAACAGATCTGCTCATCAGAACGAGATCGTTTTAACGTTACGATGACATTAACGATCTGACTTTGACTTTTTACAGGTGACTGTCTGATCTGACACCTCATCACTTCACCTTCGTCCAAACTTTCAACCCAAAATCAACGTATTAAAACAAGCCACTCCATGTCTGTTTAATTAAAACAGCACCGTCGTAATGATCTCCAGGCTGTGGTTAGCTTAGCTTAGCACAAAGACTGGAAGCAGGAAGTCTAGCTCCATCAAAAGTCTCATTTACACACTAATACTGCAGCATGCTATGTAAATGTAGCTTAACGTTAGCATATCAACACAATGTCTGTAAGCATGCTAGCATGCTACTGTTAGCATTTAGCTCTCTATCAGCCATCTGTACTCCTCTAGAAAAATAGTCTCTAAGTGAAGACAGCAGTAAAGTAAAGAGAGGCCTTCATTTCACCAACAAACACACTCAACACCTTTAATCCAAGTCTTCACTGCAGATCTGATCTGAGTCTGGACTGACATGGACTTCATGAGTTCTGGTTCCAGTTCCTCCCTGCAGCAGCTCACTTCTCTCAGTGTGGCTGCAGTCTCGTTGCTTCACTTCCGTTGAAGTTTGAATGTTTACTTCTTTTCACATCCTGTAAAGTCGTATCTGCTCACGACCTCCTTCACCTGGAGAGGACAAGCACACCTGGACTCACCGAGTAAACTGGCTTCACATCGCTCACCTGTTTAAGAACCAGCCAAATGTTTCGGTGCACTGCTGACAAAAGCAGACGGTGCTCTCTCCTGTCTCTGTATTACAAGTATGTAATACTTCACAATATGTAGTGCTAGTAATAGTATTTAAGCAGTTAGCAGTACCCACAGAGGAACTCATCCTGTGACCAACTCCAATGAACATTAAGACAAATGGATGATGTCAAAGCAGAGTTTTCACTTGTTTCTCCTTCTGTATGTAGTTTTTGACATTTTGAGCAGTTAGCTGAGACGCTAATCTAACAGTATTCATGTTGATGTTAGCTTTGAGCAGCAGCTTCTCCTCTGCCGCAGCGCTGTGTCCTGCAGACAGGTCGGTGGGTGGTGAGCTGTTACAGATGCCAACACACACACATCATAAAGTGAGCGTGTTGTGTTTGCGTGGAGGATCAAACCTGCAGCGATCACAGTGTATCGTGTTTATTATCAGCGCTGTCAGTCAGGAGGGAACGTCTCAGACTGACTCTGTTTAACATTTAGAAGCTGCTTGAACACTGACTGAACTGTCTATTATCTCTCATTTATTAGCAGCCTGTCAATTATTTGTTGGTGTGCGTAAAGAATTACTGAATGTTCCCTAACGCGATGTAAGGATTTGTTGTTAGAACTATGCAATCAATCATTCTTTAACTGTTTTCAGCTCCTCAGAGTTTGAATTGTTAATGAACGCATTATTTAGGATTTAGAGGAGAATTTGGACGTTATAAATTCTCTTCTTCTCTGACATTTTGATGTTCAGATTGATTCCACCCTCACGTCTGTAAGCACATATGAAGCTACAGCCTGCAGCTGCTAAACTTAGCTTAGCATTAACACTGGAAACAGAGGGACACAGCTAGCCTGGAAAACCTCCAGGACAAGAACCAGTCCAGCTCGTGAGCCCCTCCACACCTCGACATTTAGCCAAGCAAGACTGTCTTCCTTTTCATCCGTTCTTCTATCTGCAGGTACAAAGACGAACTGAACGTCACCATCCACGCTCAAAGCTCTGTGTGGATTCACGGCGCGTTAGCAATTAGCTCGCCTTGCTCCATTAACATATTGTCAGAGCTAACACACACAAACACACACACACACACACCCTAACATCATACTTTCACACGCCCTCACTCGTTCCAAGCATGCTCACATTTCACCAGTGTGTGTGTGAGAATGTGAGTGTGTGTGTGTGTGTGTGTGTGTGTGTGTGTGTGTGTGTGTGTGTGTGTGTGTGTGTTGAACATGTTCCAGCGTGCAGGGCGGGAAAGAAGATGACAGCAGAGGAAACAAACACACACACACACAGCAGATTAAATCCTCTCACAACCTCCTCTAACAACACATTTCTGCCTGTGTGTGTGTGTTTTAAGGTGGCCCTGTGAAATGAACTGTGTTCATACTGAATTGCTGAGCAGAGGAGCTTCAGGTCCACCTTATCATCTGAGTCAGAGTGCTTTTAGTGTGACAGAATGACTGCAGTCGGCCTCCTGTGTGATGGTGGAGCTCTTCTTGTGTGGAACCTTCCTCCACTGCTGCAGTTCTACTGGGAACACTCTTAGCTGCGCGCTCAGCTGCGGGCATCCACCTCACACGCTGAGAGACGAACGGAGTTGTTGTGAAGTAAAATGAAAGTCGCTCGTGGCAGCACTATGATCAGACAGATGTTTCATTGGCTGACGAAGAGCAGAGGGTGAGATCAGTTCCATGTTAGATGTTTACGTCAGGCGAATTTCTAAACAGTCAGCAAAAATAAAATCAGTGTGTGTGTGTGTATGAAGTGAAGAGAGATGATGACACAGCGAGGGTGGAGCGTGAGGTTACACAGACAGGAAGTGGACCGTACTGGTCAGCAGCTCCTGCGCTGGGTTTGTGTTTCCTGAAGGTCAGAGTTCACACGGCGAATAACACAAAGCAGAGACAAACTCAAAGACTGGCAGTAAAACCTCAGTACCTGATTGGGGGGTCTTCCGTCCACGTCCCGCCTCAGCCTGCCTCCTATTGGTCGAGGCACAGTCAGCTGATAGGAGGAGAGGTGTTCTGTCTGCTGAGAGTCTGCAAGAGGAAACAGTCAGTCAGCTGACGGAGCACAAAACCACCAGCTGTCAGATAAACATGGAGTAAAAAGTACAACATCTGCCTCTGAGATGTACTCCAGCAGAAGTACAAGTGGCATAAATACTTATTTTAGGTCCAGTACTCGAGTAAATATACTCAGTTACTCTCCACCAGTGAAGCAGCGTTGAGTTCACTGTGATCACGAGAAAAGGAAGTCTGAGGAAGTGTGTCACCTCTGCTGTTTGCTCTTTACTTAGATAAGGTCACACACCTCTCCACCAATCAGAGGCTCACTCAGCCAACTGTCATTGAACTGGTCACTTCAGTTTTATTCTGAACTCCTCTGTTAGACGTGTTGGTGGGCTCGGTCTGCCCTGAACCAACAGACTCTGGATCAGCAGCTAACACAGCAGCACAGTAAACATCCACAGCAGTGGGCAGTGACCATGCAGTGTCATTTTCTCCTCACTGCTCCTCACAGCGCTCTCTCCTGGACTCCTCCTGCAGCAGGGCTCCAGCAGTTCAGGTGTTTTGGGAGAGTGGCTTTAGAAGGAGGTCTGAAGGGAGGGATTCTTTGGTTGGCCACTTTCAAAACGTATCATACTGTTGCTGGTTTCTCCAACATCACCAACTCCAGCTCTAACCAGGACCTCACTCAACTCGGACCAGACATGGTCCCCACGAGGACTACAGGTCGTGAAGCGGTCTGTGTTTATGCTGGAAGAGGTCCCCAAAAGGTAATAAAAACACACACACACATAAACACTAACATCATCAGTAAAGTTTGTCTCCATCTGTTCACAACAGGCGAGATGTGTGTGTATGTGTGTGTGTCAGGGGTGGACGCCTCTCTCTGTGTAGTAACCTGTAACCATGGTAACAGCTGCAGTCTTTGGTTAATGACCTCTCTGTCCTGTTGTCCTGCACCACCTTTTTTTATTTTCATCAGTCGAGTCCAAAACAGTGGATTCTGTAGCTTCTGTGTGATGGTCACCTTCTTACTTTCGTGTGTTAGCATGCTATCATTTGTATCCACAGCTAATTAGCACTAAATGTGTGTTGCTAGTTCTCATTAATTTATCTGTTGTTGCTACAAGAACAGACACAAAAGTCTTCTACTGTCTTGTATTGTCACCATCTGAGGAAGAGGAGACCCAGTGAAGGAACTTGAAGGAAACGTTCCCACAACAACAACAACAACAACAACAACAACAACAACTAGGAAACTCTTCGTCTACATGTGTGCTAATGGTTTTACTTCAGACTCTTTGAGGATCAATACAAAGCAGGACTCACTTCAAACTGAAGCTCAAAGATGGTCGATACCGACCTCGGACTCAGAACCTGTAAGTTTTAAGGTTTTTATGTTTATTCTGCTGGTCAGCCTGTTGACCAGCAGAGATTGTACAGTTTTTACTTAGTTTGTACAGTTTTTACTTAGTTTGTACAGTTTTTACTTAGTTTGTACAGTTTTTACTTAGTTTGTACAGTTTTTATTTATCTCTTTTTTAATATATGTCCTGTCACAAAGGGTTGAAGAGTAACGCAATTTCGATTCTCTGTTTGTCCTGTACATACTGCAGAATTGACAATAAAGCTGACTTTGACTTTGACTTTGAATTTGGCGTTAGCATGTTCCACAGCTAATGCGGCTAGTAGCATGTATTGTAGCCCACAGGCTGGAGCCGTGTTGGACTGTTTCATGTTGAGAACAGTCAGAGAAACTGTGAACGTTCAGCCTCATCTGAAGCCATTTAAAGAACCAGAGCGGCAGGTTGGATGTGGAAACTTTTTTCACGTAGCTTTTTGTGTCGTCTCACATAGCCAGAGCTAACATTAGCGCCACACTTCATGCTGCACACTACAACTACTAAAATCATGTTTGGATAAATTTTGTTTAGCAAGAAATAATTCCAGCATGTAACGAAACCCAGAAACTCTTTTCACACTCGACTTTCTCTCAGTGTGTCCACTCATCACGTCAGCCTCCACCCACTGAATCACATCCTCAAACTCCTCCTTCCTGCTGCTCCCCTCTGTGCTGGTCTCGGTTCTTCACGCTGAGGTCACTTCAGGTCATTCTGAGGCTTCACGCCACTGACCTCAAACTCACAGCAGCAACGACACCTTCAGCGGGAGACATGAGGCGTCCAAACACGGAGGAACAAGCAAAGAACACCGGCCTGATTCCGATTCAATAAAGCTGAAATTAAGAAGACGTCGGATGCAGTTTTGAGCCGCCAGGCGGTTTGTGTCGGCCTCAGCAGGGACGTGGTCTCAGAGAAAAGAAGGTGAAAGAGACTCATTTAAACCGTCAGCTCCACTTCTTCCACTGTTGTCTGTCCCAGAACTACAGCGTCCAACCAAACGGACCGTAAACACGACGGAGTCGTTCTGCCTTCGCCTTCTGGTAACGTCTGAAATGTTCTGATTGAAAAACATGAGCCTGAGCTGCCAAACACTCACAGGTGACAGTTTGTGTTCTGGGAAGAACCAGGTTGCAGGTTGGTAAAGGAGCATCAGTCCGGCAGAGGAATAAATGGCGACTGTGTTCCCGTCAGAATGTTTGATTGTTGTAAGTTCTTCTATCTGGAGGAACTTTGCGACTGTTGGCTCGTGGTCTTGCACTGTCATAGTTTTTGGTGTTACTTTTGTTACTTTTGTTATTTCCAGGTTTACTTCTCCCCATGTGATCTTTTGCTTTACTTCCTGTGTTTTCCCGCCTTAGTTGATTTGTCTCACCTGTCCCTCATTAGTCTTCCCTCCCTCGTGTCTTTGGGTCAGTGTCTTCCCTCGGTCTGTGCCGGTCTGTCCTCGTGTGTGGAGCCCTGCAGCCCTCCAGTGTTGTCCAGAGCTTCGTTTTTCTCTGGGCCTCGCTTGTTTTTGGACTTTTGGAATCTGCTCCGTTTGTTTGCTTGTTTGATTTCTTTGGATTTGACCTTTGCCTGCCTCAGCTTCCTGTAAGCCTTTTGTTAGCTGCCTTTTTTTGTAAATAACTCATTTGACCTGCGCCTGTTCTGACTTTGTCTGCATTTGCATCTTGTTTCCCGTCTCTGTGGCCGATGGCCGCAGCCTGAGAGGAAGACCTGCAGACGCTACTCAAACATACCTGAAAAGCTCACCTCTGAACATGTATAATGTGATTATTTCTCGTCAGCATTCTCCTGTAAAAGAAGCTACTGAGCACCTGAGCTGCGTGAGATTTGTGGACAATAAGAACATGGACTAACTTGTGAGCGACGCTTTAACAGAACATGTCTGGATTGTTTTCTGGCTGAAACTGAAAGTGTGAAAGCAGATTTACTCCCTCAGAGCTGCAGATTTGTTCATGTTCAGCACAGAGAAAAAACAGAGTGAGTCATCATTCAGGGAAACAGGGAGTGCTGCTCCAAGTGTGTGTGTGTGTGTGTGTGTGTGTGTGTGTGTGTGTGTGTGTGTGTGTGTGTGTGTGTTTAGCTGAACAGTGAAAGTAAGTGCTGGTTCCTGTAAATGTGTTCACTCGGATTCATTCAGACGTTTGAGTGTTTCTGTCTCAGCTCACTGCTCACTGTCACACACACACACACACACACACACACACACACACACACACACACACACACACACAAGACTAAAGTGTTGAACAGGGTTTACTTCCTGTCAGCGTCGGGAGCTGAAGGACTCGGCTGTGAGCTCGGCGGCCGACGATGCTAAGCTGCTTAACGCTGAACCTGCCTGAGAGCGACACACACACACACACACACACACACACACACACACACACACACACACACACACACACACACACACACGTCACTGAAAAGTTTTCTGAATTCCTACGTCAGTGTTACTGCGAGGGTTCACCTGTGAGACGTCACCACAGTGTCTCCTTGTTACTGACACGAGGACAGAGAGACACTGTTTCAATGAAACATCATCCAGCTGCATTCTGGGAAATGTAGGCTCCAGTGTTTTTGGACTAAGTCAGGATATGTCCTCTGCTGTTCAGATGTTTGTTTTTGTCCCCTGTGCGTCCACCAAGCGACACGATGAATCACTGCAATTAACTTTAACTGTAATTTTGGTGGATCAGCAGTTTTATGAGTCCAACATTTTGTCCACAATAAACAGATGAGATGATGTGAGCTGCCGTTCACACACACACACACACACACACACACACACACACACACACACACACACACACGTTAACTGAACAAACACTGAGTATCTGCAGAGTTCATGAGCTCTCCACTGACTCACACCTGTGTCACCTGATCGATATGAAGACACTACTGGACAGTCATCAGTTTGTCTCCTCACACTGACTGCTGTGTGGGGGTGGATGGGCTGGGGGGGGGTGGAGGTGGTGGTGGTGCTAACAGCTGCAGCTTCTAGCATCCTTGATAATTTGGCCTGAATTTCAGAGTGCGGGGGTCAACGTCTGTCCCTCTGAACCTGAAGACGGACAGACGGACTTTGGACAGTATTATTATATTAATATTTTACTCTCGTTAGGAAGCCCCCCCCACCCCCACCTCTTAGAAACTGCTGATCACACAAACAAAAAACTGTCTGTCTGAAGCTCCAGTGAGGTGTGACGTCTCCGGCAGGTTTCATATTTAAGTTAAGACAAAGATTAAGTTAATGGAGACGTCTGAGGCTGAGGAGCTCTGAGAGGGACAGACAGAGACTGAACAGACAGGTCGGGAGAGCTGGATCTGTCCTGGACTGTCCTCTGGACACCACTGAGGAGGTGAGAGGAGGATGTTAGCTGACATCCATCATGACAACCCCTCCCATCCTCTGCATGACAGAGTGGGGGGCCTCAGCAGCTCCTTCAGTAACAGACTGCTGCATCCACCCTGCAAGAAGGAACGCTACCACAGGTAAAATAAAGTTTTATCTTATCTTATCTTATCTTGAAGTTACGGTTCTGCTCGTTTATCCTCAAAGTGACGAGTCGGGCCAATGAGAGCCAATCAGAACACTCATCACACAACACTGACACACGGCGCCGCCCTCGGCAAAACACCAAGTTTACAGAGTCCCATGGACTGTTGAACCAGGCTAAACCCCGCCTCTGCCCCAGTGCATGCTGGGATAGACTCCATGACCCTGAACAGTGAGGATGGATGTGTACAAATAAAATCATCACTCGTGTGGAGTTCCTCTAAAAAAAGAACCAAAATAACAGAGAAACCATGAATGTGTACGTGTTCTCCTCACTCAGTGTTCTCCTCCTCACCCTCACTGTTCTCCTCCTCACTCTGAATGTTCTCCACCTCAACCTGAATGTTCTCCTCCTCACTCAGTGTTCTCCTCACCCTCAGTGTTCTCCACCTCACCCTCACTGTTCTCCACCTCACCCTCAGTGTCTCCTCCTCACGCTGAATGTTCTCCTCCTCACCTTAACTGTTCTCCTCCTCACCCTCAGTGTCTCCTCCTCACCCTCAGTGTTCTCTTCCTCACCCTCAGTGTTCTCCTCCTCACCGTTCTCCTCCTCACCCTCAGTGTTCTCCTCCTCACCCTCACTGTTCTCCTCCTCACTCACTGTTCTCCTCCTCACCCTCAGTGTTCTCCTCCTCACTCACTGTTCTCCTCCTCACCCTCAGTGTTCTCCTCCTCACCTTCACTGTTCTCCTCCTCACCCTCAGTGTTCTCCTCCTCACCCTCAGTGTCTCCTCCTCACCCTCAGTGTTCTCCTCCTCACCCTCAGTGTTCTCCTCCTCACTCACTGTTCTCCTCCTCACCCTCAGTGTCTCCTCCTAACCCTCAGTGTTCTCCTCCTCACTCACTGTTCTCCTCCTCACCCTCAGTGTCTCCTCCTCACTCACTGTTCTCCTCCTCACCCTCAGTGTCTCCTCCTCTCCCTCAGTGTCTCCTCCTCACTCACCTCTGCAGTGTGAGTTTCCGCTCAGCAGTAGCAGCAGGCAGCAGACCTCCAGCAGCTCCACTCTTCCTCCCATCCTGTTCCTCTTCTTCTTCTTCTGCTGGAGAAATAAATGTCACCGGGCAGCTCTCTCACAGACTGCTGTCCTCCTCTGCTTCTGCTTCTTCTTATTATTATTATTGTAGTTTGCACGGTTGTCTTCCGGCCGTTTCCCCCCGCAGAGCCTCATGCTAAGCAGCCGGGAGTGGTTTTCTTCCTCGGCCGAGCCATTCCTGTCCCAGCTGATGATCCACAGTCAAAGCAGCGGGCGTTACTTTAGCTGTTAGCTAACACACGGATCCAAAATGTCTTCGGCTGATGTTTCAGTTGTGAAATCTGTTCATTCAAACACAAACTGTGTGTCTGAACGTCTCCTGAGCTGAAGGCAGCGGTCCAGCTTCAGTAAAGTCTGTCCTCACCGAGCGGAACAGATATTTCTCTCCTTGTAAACTCGACTGGAATCTAAACCAGAATCAAGTTACCGGAAATACTCCCCGCTTCCTGCGACACACTTCATAATAAGAGTAATTAAATAAATAAATGAAAACCACTGCAGTCCAGCAAACTGTAAGGTCGGAATGAAAAACACTACAAGCCATTATTCATCACTGAATTCTCTGCCTTTATTAATGCGCTATGTTAGTGTATTTATTTTACTATGTACCTATTATGTTCAGTACATAAAATAGAATAAATATTCCTTCAGTTCATGTATAATGTACTGTCATCCAACATTAACGCTTAAGTTTTAGCTAATTGATTGCTAACATATCTTATCCCACTTTTATGTTCCATTCACTTATGTTTAGGTAGCATCAAGTATTTAGAAGTCACTGACATATAATATTGTGAAGGTAGATTAAAAATATCTTTTTTCTATTCTACACAGGAACGCTCCTTTGAAAACTCTAATCTTCATATCATTTGTATCTTCTAGAATGAACATATTAATAATAACGTATCAATAATGTAGTAATGTGTAACATCAAGCTGGTCATTGGGCTGATCTTCCTGTGAAGTGCAAACTTTATTTTGAAGTCCAACTCGTCAAACCAGAAGTCATTGGCTGTGAGTTTCTGGTCACGTCACAAAAATATGTCCAGCTGGAAAAAGCTGGCTTTACAGTGAGGCAAACCGAGCGCCCCCTTGCTCACATCATAACTGTTATAATTTGATCAGGAGGAAGGTGAAAGTGTTCCGCTCACAGTGCGACCTTCACCGAAACCTCCGGGAGGTCACGACACTTTATTCAAGCGCACATTTAAAGGTTTGCGTTTTCAGCCAATGAAAGAGAGGCGTTGTAGCGGTGATCGCTGATTGGCTGGAATTTAATCCCAATAAGGAAGATTGTGATGCCTTCAAGTGTCTCTGGAAAACCCCAACTTTAATCTAAATTTTACTTTGTGTGTCTCAAAACCGTTTTCCGCCTAAGTTTAATAGATTCAAACTAAATGTAATTTCTAATTAAACTTTTTTAATGAAGAATCACATTAATTGATTGATTATAAATAGCGATTATCAGGATATTGGCTCTTCTTAGTCATTTAAAATGACAAATCATTGCTGTGGCACACCACTTCTTTTTAGCCTAAATTTACACATTCACTGAAAACACCTTTAAATAGATTGTTTTCAGTCAGATTGTGACTGCAACAAACAATTGCTATAACTGTTAATTTAAAAAAAGAACAAATCAATCACTTAGCCTAATGCATTTCAGAAAATAGTAAAAAAATGAAACTGAAAATACAGATGAAACGATTTATTTTGAACTTCCTCAATAAAATACAATATATACAAGTACAGGTTATAGAATTAAATCTTTTTTTCTTGATTTAACAGATAAGGGGAAATAAAATGTTACTGTTTATCATAATGGATGAATGAAAACACTTCCCATCAAAATAAAATGAACATGTAACCAGGTGTGGTTTAATAAACAGGTAACATGACTAACCTGAACCAGCTGAGCTACTGTCATCTCTGTAAGCACACATGCCAGCAGCAACAATACACTAACTGCATGTTTGCAACATTTATTTGTGTGCAGGTGACAAACATTCAAATTTTACAGAAAATCTTGTCATGTCAATGTTTTCAATGTTATCTTGTGCAAAGGTTCTGGAACTGTGCGTTACCTTAAAACTTACAGACGTGGATCAAGTTGGTAGTTCAAAAAGACAAATTCAAAGTACAAGCTGTAGTTTTTGAAGCATAGAACTGGAGTATGAGCAGAACGTTAAAGGAGACAGTCTGTATATTAGATTATTATTATATTAGGTGTGGTCGCTAACAGTATTTGCCAGTTGGCAGCGCTAATTTCAGATAGTGGAAGAGGTAATTTTCCACTGGAGAATTGATCTCGAGAGTTAACTTCTCTGACTTAGCTGCCGGTACAGCTGGATGGTCATGAGCTGAATTTCAGGATCTCCGGGTTTAATGTCAATAGCTCTCAGGAAGAGGCTCAGGGCGTCATCCAGCTTCCCTTCGTTGTAGTGCGCTCTCCCTCGACTGACCAGGAAGTCGTAGCTCTCATCCTCGGACATGACGATGTCTTTTGTGCCGTTTGTGTTGGCTCCTGCATCGATGCCGCACCTCTCAGAGGAGGCTAATCCAGGCTTGTTTGTTGATTCTTCCACGTTGTCGCTAATTTCCTCTCCCGACTCATCAATGGCATCTGCTGACTCTGAGAACTCCTCTTCTTCTTCTTCTTCTTCCTCCTCCTCTTCTTCTTCTTCTTCCTCCTCCTCCTCTACCTCCTCCTCGCCCTCTGTGTTTAATGTCTCTCCAATGGTCTCCTCCAGCTGAAACTCATCATGGGTTGAACCAATGATGTTGTCCTCTTCAGCCTGATCAGAATTTCTTTCTGAAAAGTCATCGTCGTCGTTGTGGTCGTCGTGGTCGCCATCATCATTATCATCATCATCATCATCGCCTTCATCCTCATCCTCCGTGTCTTGGTTGTGGTTCTTCATGTCTTCAATGAAGGACTGGAGGAGGGCCCGGTGTGAGGCCACAGAGGTGTTTCCTCCAATGCTCTTTCTTGACCGGAGCGGGTTGGAGCTAGAGGGAGTTGATTTAGGTGTGGAGGCTCCAAGAAGCTGGAAGGAGTTGTCAAGTTGTCTCCTGCTCAACTCCTGTCTATCATAATCATCATCATCTTCTTCTTCACTTTCTGAAATCACTGCTGCTCTTTTCTTCTTGGTAGTAACAATGGAATCGTTCATTGACTCATCCGTTTCAGAAGACTGGATGTTGTTAAGACTTTGCCTAAGTGCTTCTTTATGTTGTCTCTCAGAAAGGGATTTATTCACGTCAAAACTTCCCTCCATCTGCAGTTGTGAAAGCAACTTCCTTTCCTGTGCTTCGGTCTCCTGATGATCCAAAACATCAAGGTCTGAGAACATGTCACTGTCCTCGAGCTGTAAATTGAAGTTACCCTGGAAGGATTCGAGGCCTGTGCTGACTTTGGACGATGTGTCTGCTTTGAAGCTGGAATTGGACGCTCGCGAGACAGAAAGTATTTTGTTCTGCAGGGGTGTGCCTTGTAGATACCCCAAATCCATTTTGGAGTCATATTTTGAGTGTGAAGTTTCATTAGGCAGTTGTTCATCTTCAACTGCTGTATCGTACACCAGGCTGGCATCACTTGTTGGAGCAGCTGCAGTCTCAGATACTGTAGACTCATCCATTACCTCTTGAACTGAAACATCTGCCAAATCACCTGATGCAGCCTCAGTGGCCACCAAAGACTCCTCAGTCACCTCCTGAGGAGAGGCTTCTGCTGCTTCCATGAAACTGCTCTCCTGCTTGACAGGCTGGTGTTTCGGGGAATCCAGGTCCTGCTCAGCAAGCTTGCCATGGCTTACTTCTGCAACATGTTGTTCTTCTGTCATACTCTCATCTGCAGTTAAATCAATAACTCTGTCTGTCAGATTCTGTTGGCCATCTTCCTTGCTAGAACCAGACTGGTCCAACTCCACCACTATCGGTGATCCATTAAAGTTACTGTCATGTTGTAGATAGGACGGACTCTGCCTTGAATTTCCCCTTTTTTTTTCACGAGAGCGCTCCGTGTTGTTGTTCTCTACTGGCTGTCTGAGCCAAGCTGGTTCTGTGCTTGATGCCATGCTCTCTGCCAGTTGCATCTGTAACTCTGACTCAGCCTTCATCAGCTCCTGGGCCTTCTGGACCCTCTCTTCAATGTAGTGGTGCGCCTCTTGGTCCTCTGGGGCCGTGTCATGGTTGACATTGAGGGAAAACATGAGGTCGTGGTCAGAGATCCCAAATATTTCCATGGCATGGAGGTGGGCAATGTGCTCGTCCAAGTCAGGGTCTGTCCGTCGGTGTTTGCAGTGCAGGGCCTGAAGCTGCATCTGTGTGGACGAGGACCGCGTATCCTGCAGAATAAAGAGCTCCTTCAGTTCCTGCTTGCTGAAGTAGCGGAAAGGGTTCTTTTTATCTCCAGTACTCTGTCTGACGAGGGAGTCCTTGAAAATCTGACGCCTGTATATCTTCTCCTCCACTGTGCCACAGGTGATCAGCCGGTAGATGACAACATTTTCAGTCTGGCCGATGCGGTATGCCCTGTCAACAGCCTGGGCATCTGTTGCTGGGTTCCAGCTGGGATCGTAGATCACAACTCGGTTTGCCGCTGTCAAAGTGATGCCAACTCCTCCAACCTGGGTGGTCAGGAGGAAGACAGAATAACGTTCGTCTGTCTGGAACAGAGTGATGCGTCTCTCTCTCTCTGCAATCTGTGTTATCGTGCCATCTAGTCTCATAACTTTGAAGCCTCTGTTGCCCAGGATGCGTTCAATGATGTCAAGCACTTTCCTGTAATGAGCAAAGACGAGTGTGCGGTGGCCCTCTTGTCTGAGCCTTTCAAGAAGTGCAAAGAGAAAGACAAGTTTCCCAGACTCAGATATTAAGGTGTCGTCAGGAACATTAGCAATGCTGTGAGCTGTGTCTGTCTCCATGTCGTCAGTCTGCTCACTTTCAGTGTTGCTTTTCTCCAAGCCTAACTTGGCTATGGCTGCAGCAGAGAGCAGCCTTGGGTGGTCACACAGCTTTTTCAGAATACTTAATTCAGCTAGAGGTGACCTGCTGGTCATGAGCAGCTCCTTGATGTGGTCCAGTGAAATGAACTGCCTGTATATGTCTTCCTGAACAGAGCTCAGGTAAGTCCAGACAATCAGGTCGTTCTTTCTTGTCAGCGTGGGCATGACAGCTCCAGAGTCTTTTGGAGAGTTTGGGACTTGACTGTCCTTGTTGTCTGAATATCCCTCCTTGTTTGCTTTGTTCTTCTGCACTTCTGATTTTGTCCTACGGAGGAAGTGGGGTTGTATTATGGCCATGAGGTTTTCAGACATGCGTGACCCAAGAGCCATTTCCCCTGGAGTTGCATCCTTCTCTCTGGCACGAGTGATGGGGTTCTCATACTCTGCTTTGAATGTTTTAGCTGTCCCGAGCAGAGTACCTTGGCAAGCAAAGTCAAATAGAGCCCACATTTCTGTCAGGTTGTTCTGGACCGGCGTACCTGTGAGAAGAACTCGGTTTTTTGAACGTATGGCACTGGCACTTTTTGCTGTTTTGGTGGTTGTTGTTTTTATCTTGTGTGCCTCATCCAGGATCATATAGTCCCATGTGAACTCACTTCCATGGTATGATGACAGTTGCTGCCAGTTATTCATAAGCATAGTGTATGTGGTGATAATGACACCACCTCTCCTCTGAACTTTCTCCAAATTCCTGGTCCTCTCCCCTTTGCTGGCACCATGAAACTCCTTGACTCTCATGCCAGGAGTCCATTTGGCAAACTCCTTGGTCCAGTTTGTGATGAGTGAAGTTGGCATGACCAGCAGTGTGTGTTTAACCAGCTCGTTATCGTACATTCCAGAGAGGAATGATATCACCTGGATGGTTTTACCAAGGCCCATGTCATCTGCCAAGATCCCACCTTTAAGACCGTCTCGGTAGAGGCTGTATAAGAAGGCCACTCCATTTCTCTGGTAGTCATAAAGTTTGTCATGTAAATCTTTAAAAAGCATTAAACCACTGCTGTTTACATTGACAAACTCTTCATCGTCCTCCTCAGAGTCTTCCTGAGAAATAAGTTCTTCAATTTTCTTAATCCTGCTTTCAAGTTTTTGACTCTGGTGGATGTTGTACGCCAACTTGAAAAACTTCAGTGCATTGTTCATGTCCCCTTGTCTGGCAACATCTTTTCCATTTTGAATGAATCTGTATGGGGGAAAAAACATGAGAGTTAGTAATAAGACAATGTTGAAATGTAATGTTGTTAAACTTGAAATCTACATTAATCTCTTTTAGGTCATTAACATGCAGAAAAACATGCAATAAAGCTGAAAAATAAAATAACAGTTAATTTATCATATTCATGACTAAACTCCAGCTCAGAGTTATTCCAAATATTAAGGCAGGGGTCAGCTTTTTTTTTTACAAACTAACACCAGAGTGAAGCATTTTAACTCGCAGAGACTGACAATATTACAGGTTTTTTAATGGCCTTGAGATTAAAGCACATCAAAAGCAGTTCGAACTTCAGTAGCTGGTGCTGCATTGGTACTTGTTCCACTTGTATATGAATGCTGCGATGGCTGTTGATTCTGTTGAGTCAAGGGTTTTTGCACTATGGACATGTTTATATTAAAAATATAAGAGAGTCCCACCTCTATAAAAGACTTTCATGAGACCTAGATGAAAATACCTATAATATTAAGGAAAGATGGGAATTGGAATCTAATACAATAATAGAAGATGAACTTTGGGATAAACTTTCTAGCAGCAGTCATAAAGGAATCAGCAGTCAGCAGTGGAAAGAATTCGACTGGAAACTCAAACTCAGATTTTTTCGCACCCCTCAGCAGCTCTATGCTGGAGACAATGTGGTAAAGTAGGTGATCATACGCTCATATTCTGGGACTGTCCAGTTATTTTTGAATATTGGAAAAATATTAAAGACGAAATTGAGAAAATTATGAAAAGAGAAATTCCATCAAAGGTGCTGCTCTACCTGCTGGGTGCTGTACCGCTCCACCTTCTCACTGACCAAAGATATATATATAGATATATCTTGCATATTTTATTACTGGTTGCCAAGAAAAATATAACAGCAAACTGGAAGAACGTTAAATCACCGACTGTGGCTGAATGGAAGCAGAGGTTGAGACAGGTTTATCTCATGGAAAGAATGACCGCATCATTACAGCTGAAAATTTACCTTTTTGATCGAAGGTGGAGCATGGTCGGAAAATATCTAATAATGTGAATGTGTTCTTTAAGTAATGGTAATGGACCCTGACACGATGTGAATATATATATATATATATATATATATATATATATATATATAAAATCTCATCATGTATTCATTCTTTTATTTATTTAGCTAATTATTTATTATTTTTTGTCTGTCTGTTTGTTTATCCTGTTCCAAAGAAACTCTCTTTAACTCTGTCTCACAGCTTTTATTTCTCACTCATGCTAGCTAATTAGTTGTCATAGTAACAGGATCACAGCAAACGCAGACTGAGCAGCGGGTGATGATCGACTGATGTGTACCGACAGCCTCGATAAATTCATAACAAACAGTGGATTTCCAACATGGATTTGTTATTATGGACTCAGACTCAATAATAAGTGATAGTTACTACAGTAACAACTTGAGAAGACGCGCTTCATTGTACTCAGCGCTTGGTTCAGTTTGTCATTTTCTTGGCAAACAGCAAATGGAGGTGTAAATAAGAACAATACGGAACAATAAGATGCAAAATCAGAACAATAAGGGTGCAAATAAGAACAACAGGAAAAACAAGAACAAGGTGCAAATAAGCAACAACGGAGTAAAAAAAATAACAGGAAAAAAACTGTAAGAGTTTAAGTGACCTTTTCCCTGCAGTAGTGGATCTGGATGTTGATAATCAGAGAAGAATAGAGGTTATTGCACATAATAGCTCTACATTGGATTGTACAGTCTGACAGCAGAGGAATGAATGACTGACCCGGGCCAGCGCTACAACAGGAAGAACAAGAACAATAGAGGTGCAAAAAAGAACAAACGGAGCAATAAATTACAAACTGTGAAAGTTTAAAGTGTCTTTTGTCCAGCGGTAGTGGATTTGGATGGTTTGTAATCAGAGAATGACAAAGGTTATTGCACATAATACCCAGTCTGTCACTCAATTTTAGTTTATGCATCAGTGTGTACTACTGTGAAGTGTTAAAGTTGTTGTAACTGCTATTATTTTATTTTATTTTCTGCATTTCTATCTGTGTGTTATTGATACATATGATGGAAACATGTATAAATTTCCTTTTTGTTGAAAATCAATACAATTCTGTTTAAACAAATAAATATATATATATTTTTTTTGGAAGGAAACTTAACTGTTCAACTGTCAAACAGGCATTTCAGGGTTGGAATTATCTTCAAACAGTGAGTGTTATTTCTGAGAAGTACCTGTGGTACGCTTCCATCTTGTCATCTGTATCCATGGACAAAGACCTGCCGAGACAAAGACAGGGTTAGATTGATGTCTCTTATATTTACAGCCATTCAACACACAAGATGCATCAGCAAGGATTCAACGCTGTGGCAGCCATCCTTATAGAAGAAGATCAAATATAACCTTAAAAGAATTAATAAAACATTGAAGCAGTAAACTTTAATATCATAGCAGAAGAACAGCACCTGCAAAAAACTTCATCAAAGACCTCTCAGGCTAATTTTGTGTGTCATGTTTGGAAATGGCTGCATGTTTCCTACATGTGACACACACGCTACCAAACCTTTCTGTGTGTGTTTTTTAAAGGAGACTCAAATGTCATCTTTGGACATATTTGACCTTTAAATAAATACAACTAATTCTTGGTACCAAATGTGTATTTTCAGCTCACCGTTTAATTTTTCCTTCTCGTGAATTAAACTTCAGTAGCCAAAGCACAATAAATTTCATTTAACTCCTCATAGTGTCAGCACATGATATTATACCACCATACAAAATGCAGAGGTGGAACAGTACTCAGATCATTTACTAAAGGAAAAGTATAATACAATCTAAAAACAAGTCCGTCATTCACAATCCTACATAAGTAAAATTAAAGCATTATGAGCTTCATGTTGTCAAGGTAAAGGTTGTGGAGTAAAATGTCTCCAATGACTCACATATGAGTCTTTGTATTAGATTATTAACACTGATGAATCAGTGTTTCCATATAAAGTCTGAATCTGAAAACTGGTTGCTAAAGATTTCATAGAAATGGGGCAGAGTCAGCAGTAACTTTCCATTACATCAGTCTGACAGATGGAAGTTATGCCGAGTCCACATGTTTTGTAAAATCATAGTTTCTATTCTTGAAGCTTTTCATCCACACACAGGCAGTTTAAGGTTCCTGGAAACGGAGGTTTTGTAGAAACATGTTCAGAAACACGTCATAGCCGGTTCGGTTGTATCGGGATCGGGCCTCCAGTCTCAGGTATCTTACCGGCTGTTGAGGATTGAGGTTACATCGCCACCTGTTGGTTTGGCATGCTCTTGACAGCGTTTCGATTGTGCTTTTGAATTTTCATGCGGACAGATTAAAGAAAAGAAAAGACGGTATTCTGGTGGACGGGATTTGTTTTTGTATTTGAGAATGAAAGAGGAAAATCCTGTTTGTAGGTTTACCCGCTGACGTGTGGACAAGGCATACGACCTCTGAAAAACAAAGCCTGAAGTACGACGTAATTACCTTAAATCCTGTACCAGATGTCAAACATTTGTGTTTAACCTGTCCAGTATGATTAACGTTACAGTGAGCCCCGTTAAAAATCAATGATATCGATCGTCACATGTTAAATCTTAGCCGAGACGGCTACCCTCTCAGTGAGGTAATCAGTGGGATGCTAGCTGTTAGCCATTAGTAACACCGACATTAACGTTAAGTTTAGCATTACTTACTTCTCCAGTTTCTCGGATACGTCCGCAACTCCGCCATCGGAAACATCCATCCTGACAATGTTAGCTCCTAACAGACAGATAAACGATCAAAAGCCGGTCTATACGCGTGTTTTCCACACTAAAACACAGACCGGTAGCTGCTCGGGTACTCTCTGTGAAATTTGTGTGTTCAGTGTTTGAATCAACAACTTTTAGCCCCGCCATTTTTCCGTCCTATCAGAGCTCAGCTCTAGTGACGATAAAATGTGGCTGTCCAATCGGAAAAAAAATGCATCTCAATGGGTGGGACCATAGCCAAGCCACATCCAATGAGAATTGTTGAGCTGGGCAGGCAAAGGGAAGCTGTTCCGCACTTTCAGTTTGAGTCTTCCGGGAAATTTCAGCTTTGGAAACTTAGTCTAGTCTATTCTAAAAACCAATAGTTACGGAAAAAACGGCAAATGAAACAAAAGCAGGGATAAAGGAAAAAGTCGTCAATCCAAATGTAAAGTTTGAATTGATTGAATATAAGCAATATCAATATGGCCAATATGTTTACTTAAAAGTAGTAAATATTACAACGGATTAGTGAAATGTGTATATTTATATATACTGAGGAATAAAATATTTTGAATCGTCTGTCAGCATAAAGCTGGCATGCTATGAATTGTACTACAATGTGCTAACAATAACATTTTGTTCCCTGTGGATGTAAATGGGGTGGAAATAATGCTGGAAACTTTGTACCTTTTTAACTTTTTAAATATTTTTTTGTGATATTTTTTGTCAAGACTTCTGTTCCTGCATGTTTGCCAATAAAGATTTGGTGCTACATTTCCAGTTCAATACCAGCTGTTGACCTCTGTCACACCTCATTTCCTGTCTTGCAGTTCCTTCCTGTCATCACTGCTAAGTTAAGGCAAAAGTGACACAAACAGAAACAAAGAGGAACTGATTGATGTAATGGAGGCAGCAAAGACCCACGATGAGTATCTTTTCTTTCTGCACTAGTAAACATGATAACAAACACTAAGAAACATCACCTGCAACTCTGCTGCTACACCTGATCACTGCGTTCATTTACAAAGACCCCTGTGTGAAAATCTGTGGATCAAATCAATGAAGGAAGGAGGAGGAAGTGTCGTTTCTTCTCAAAGATCCCGCCAATGAAACAGGAAACAGCTTCGTCTCAGATTCTGATTCTGATTCTAATTATGTTTATTATGAAGAATCAGGAAGGTTCAGATCAAAACACAACTTTAAGGCGATGACACACGGGATAACAGTGAAGGTCAGAGTTTCCTCGACCTCATAGAATAACAAATTCAAGCACTTGTCAAAGATATTCAAGGTGTTTTTAGTGAAATAAACAGGAATGACATCCATTTCAAACCAACAGTGCTTCATCTCAGAGTTTCTTCTTTTGTTACACATAAACTAAATAGTCACACAGAGATACTTTATGATATAAAAGAGTGTTTGAACACACAGAATTATCCCCCAGTTTCAGCTATAAAGATATAAAATGTGCCCATGTGAGGTTTTCTTTATCTCCATGTTTTAATATTCATCTTCAATTAAAACATGGAGCGGTCCATTCAGAGCATGGGGGCCGTCTCCAGAGCTTTGACTCGAGCAGCGAAAACCAGAACTCTTTTCTCCACCTCGGCGTTGATGGTGGCCTGCGAGGCTCGTGGGTTCTCACGGAGAAACTCTGAGATGCTCAGGATACACTCTCTCTGAGGACACACAGAAACAGTTTGGAAAGTCAATGACACACTGTTGTGTATTCACAGCGCAGTACAGCTGTGACGCTGAGAAAATCTGTGCATTTCACTCAGACACAGCGCCCCCTGCGGGTTACAGACAGGTACCTTGTAAGCGTCCACTTTGTCCTGTCCGGTGATCCGGTTCAGCAGCTCCCTGCCGACCTGGATGCCCGTCACTGCCGTCAATATCCTCCTGTCCTCCTCAGTCTGAGAAGTCAGCCAGCGCAGCAGTGCCATCTTCAGGAGGGAGGAGGACATTAGAAAAGGATCATGGGGGTGGTTTTACATGTTCGAGCTCTTACATCAGGTCATTTATACTTCACTGATGAGCACTTTTCACATCACACCATGGAGTGTCGTGCTTTTGTGCATGTCCTTGTTCCCTTTCTCTCTGTTACCTTCTAGCTTCCCTTTCCTGACACCGGGTCCACCCTCAACTTCTACTACGCCTCCAACTGGTCCATGGATTCAGCATCCAGCACACCTCACACTTCATCCACTCCTCTGATCACCTGGGTTCTTCAGCATGGCCTGCCCTGCCAGCCCAATCTTTAGCCTGCAGAGTCAGACTATTCCTTCTAGTTAACCCTCGAAATCTGTCATTTACTTTACTCTCAGTAATTAGAAGACAGAAGGTCAGAGTGGGCTTCCCCTTTATATTTCATGTAGCTTCTATCAGTGAAATATTCAGGTCCTTTACTTCAGTAAAAGTACTAATACTACACTGTAATACAAGTAAAAGTATGCAAGCATAATCATGAAAATGTGCTTCAAGTAAAAGTATTGAGTGCAGCAAAATGTCCCTGTGGCTGTTCTACTGTCCTCCTGTTCTACTGTTCTATCTGATCTCCTGTTCTCCTGTTCTATCTGATCTCATCAGATTACTGTGACTCAGTCGTTCATGTCAAAGCAGGATTTTACTGTTGGAGCTGGTTGAGCTTCATTTGAACTAATGATTCTTTTCATTCTGGATCAATCAGCTGATTATTTCCTCCATTAATCGATCGTTCGGTTTGGAAACATTGTGAAAATAGTGAGAAATGTGGTGACGATGAGGCCAAAGTGACGCCTTCACAGTGTTTGTTTAGTCCAGTTAATTCAGATCATTCAGATGACGAAGGAGATTGTTGTGGACTTCAGGAGAAGACGCCCCCAGTATGCCCCCCTTACCATCAATGGTGCTACGGTGGAGAGGGTAAGCAGCACCAAATTCCTGGGTGTGCACGTCACTGAGGACTTCTCCTGGACCACCAACACCACATCGCTGGCCAAGAAAGCGAACCAGCGCCTCTACTTCCTCCGCAAACTGAGGAAAGCTAGAGCCCCGCCCCCATCATGCACACCTTCTACAGAGGCACCATTGAGAGCATCCTGACCAGCAGCATCACCGTCTGGTATGGCGCCTGCTCCACGTCCTGCAGGAAGAACCTCCAGCGCATCGTGAGAGCAGCTGAGAAGATCGTCGGTGCTTCTCTCCCCTCCCTCCATGACCTCTACACCTCCCGCCTCACTCGCAAAGCCCTCTGCATTGCGAGTGACCCCACCCACCCGTCACACAGCCTCTTCAGCCTGCTGCCATCAGGGAGGAGACTGCTGAGTCTGCGGGCCAAGACCAGCAGACTGCGGGACAGCTTCGTCCACCAGGCTGTCAGGATGCTGAACTCTCTCCCTGCCCTCCCCCTCCTCCACACAAACACTCAACCTGGACTATAACTTCCCCCCCAACACACACACACACAGACACACAGACACACACACACACACACTCCCTGGCTGGACACTGAAATTCCCCCCCCCCCCCCCCCCCCCCCCACCACCACCACCACCACCACACACACACACCCTGGACTCTAAATGCCCCCCACCACACACACACACTCTGGACTCTGATATGCCCCCACCACACACACTCACACACACACACACACACACACGTATACACCCTGGACTCTACAAACTCTCACTGATGTGAACCCCTCCCCTCAGGAAAACAACACACTGTCACTTTATTCACCACCAGTTGTTAAGCTAATTCTTTTTGCACTACCGTTTACATTTGCACTATTACATTCTCAATGTTTCATTGTTTAGTTTGTACAATTTTTACTTAGTTTGTACAGTTTTTATCTAGATTGTACAGTTTTTATTTATCTCTTTTCTAATATATGTCCTGTCACAAAGGGTTGAAGAGTAACGCAATTTCGATTCTCTGTTTGTCCTGTACATACTGCAGAATTGATAATAAAGCTGACTTTGACTTTTGACTTTGATCATTCAGAGGAAAAGCAGCAAATCAAACATCTGAAGATCAAACATCAAATGTTTCTACAGGAAAAATCACTGGAAGTTATCAGAATGGTTGATCGTTAATTTTCAGTCGACTAAGTGATTTGATGTGGGTTACACATAAGACTTAATTAAATTCACTGTTACAGGAGCTCTTTAAAATAAAAGGTAAACTGTACAACATAAATATGTAAATGTGAGATAACACCTGTCACCCAGTAATAGAAATCAGACATTGGAAATATACATTAAATAGTCAGTTATTACAAGCTGGCACACATTCACCAACTAACTTATTATTATTTTATCAATTTTATTGTATTTTTGTTCTAATGTAATCAGATTTTTTTCTGTCTTCACCAAAAACAAGATAAACCAATAATTAATTATACGTATCAAAGTTATTTAATGTCAGACATGAAATAATTTATTATACATTTTAACTAGATTCACTTTTGACTGACATTCATCACGATCACATGCTATCAGGACAAAGTTAAACCCAATGTAAGTGCCAGGACACACATTTGACACACCCCATACATGTTTTAGTTTTAACCTGCTTAATTAATCCAAAATTACCAATCGAAGCATTATTGGTTTGTTTTATTGAACTGTGGATCTACTGTGAACATCTGAGATCATTGAACACGTCTGTTTTCTCTCTTACCTGCTGAAATAACTGAGCGTTGCTCATTTCTCCTCCTGAGTTCACTGAACCCGACATGACTGAAAACCTCCAAAACTGACGAATAAACGACAAAAACACAAACCAGTGTCACTTTCTCTGCTACGATAATTCGAGCTAAATAAGCTGCTTGCACTACAGAAACAAATATATTGGCACCAAAATGTCGCACTTCCTGTTTACGTCTCTTCTTCTTCGTGTCCTCTATCAGAGTCGGGCTGTCGGTCTGATTCAGAGCGCTGCTGCCGCTCAGCGGTGAAAACACGTACAACTATTTCTGACTCCAGTCACTCAGATCTGGACTGATCAGGGATCTGTCCATGTTGTAACGGTGCTGCCATCCGTACGGTCTGTTTGTAGCTACAGCTCACCAGGTGAAGGCCTCCCTGCTGTTTAAAGCCTTGTGAACACAGCAGACAGACAAGTTCTGGTTTCCTTTTACTTCGATGTAAATTACCAGCCGGCCAGCTGTGAACTCTAGTCAGTTGGAAGTAGAGTTTTTGTTTTATTTCTTTATTGATTTGGCACAATCCACACTTTTCCTTTATTTGCTCACCCTGGTTGATTCATTTGCAACCTTCTGTACATTTTCAAGCTGGTATTTGTGATTAATTTGACCACAGTGGGAATTAAATGTGACAAAGACCAAGAAAAAAACGGCTGGATTTTGTTCGACTAACATGAACATGAGTAAAAACTGTAATTTGGCACCTTGAATAGTTAACATGTTGATGACTCAGTGTTCCTGTGATTATTACTGCAATATGAATCTTTCCACAGTTTTTTTTTTATTATTATTTCACGTGAAGTCAGAAGACGTTTATTCATTTTCAGTGTCTAAACAGTCTCTTGTATATTTGCTGTTACAGCTCATAAAACTTGTTACATCCAAAAATGATCTTTATGTTTATCACATCACATTTTGTCCATACTAAGCATTTATTTCTCCTCTGGACTTGAACGCAGCATCGTGACATTTCACCAGCAGCCAAGTCTTTGACAGGTATTGGTTGGTGTCCGTGTTGTTGGTTGTGAGTCACATGACATCCTGCAGGTCACAGGTCAGCTCTTCTCTGCGGGTTTGGAGAAGGAGCCCAGCTGTTTGGTGTTGACGTCCTTCAGCTGCTCCAGCTGTCTCTGTCCTCGTCGGTACAGGTACTCGATGTGCATCACGTCCGTCTTCTTGATGCGAGCGTTCTCTCTGAACTCGTCACGGATTCGGGGGATGAAGCCCGGTTTGTCGTGGCCGGCCCGCAGGAACTGCCGGTACAGAGCCAGGACCTGTTTCTGCAGCTTACTGTGGCGCGCCATCCGACAAACTCAACCTCACCAGACCAAAGATCCTTCTTCAAAACCAGGGAAATCAGGAACCAGGACCACAGCTGACAGCACGTTGACACTAGTACTGAGTGTCTTCAGCTAGATGTCCACTAAATGCTGCTGTGATCAAACTGAATGCATTGAAGTGAATATGAAAAGCTTCGGTTTCTCTGAGGGCAGATGTCTGATTACAAACACTGGAGGTGATGTTGAGCCCTGAATGTGTCATGAGTATAAAGCTGAAGCTACAGACTGAACGCAGAGGACTCTAAACACCCCACGATGCTCCACTTTGTCTCCTTCCTGTTGAGCGTCTGAGCTCTGATGCAGCTTCGTCACCTCATTCTCTTCGCAGGCTCTGATTGGCTGAGAGTCATCTGAGGTCGTCAGGTGTTGAAGTGATGCAGAGTGGACGGAAGGAGGATCTGATGTTTGACTGCAGGAGAAAAACAAACTTGGAGGTTAGAAGATGAGACACTTCAGTACGACAACAAGACGCAGGATACAGGAACGATTGTTGAGTCGAGGAGGTCAAACACCGACATTCTGACGACATGACGGCCCGAACAACAGACATCTGACTAACATTTACTGTGTTATTCATCAATTCTTTTTCTTTTAGGTTTGGATTTGGATAATCAATAAATCATCAACTGCTGGTTTCTCCTTAACTGTTTTTTTGGGATAGTTTCAGTGACAATATAAACATTTAGTTTAACTTAATGAATTATTAGATGCATATCTAGTATATAGTGTAGTATACTATATATTATATTTAACATTATATGACTACATTTATAGCCAGATTTGAAACATCAGTTCCTCCTGAAGCATCACAGGCGTTCACACTTTCCTTCCAGAATGTACTTCAGTGGTAGTAGCAGAACACATATTCAGGTACTGTTAGTTTGAGTATTAGTACCAGCCAGCAGTAAAAGTGTTAGAGCTCAACTGAATTCAAAGGCGAACAGAAACCACCAGCCAGCTGCTAACGTTAGAATGAACTAAAAACAACAGAGACACATTTAATGTTAACTAAACATGAGGCTGGAGACCAGGTTAACCTACCTGTTCACACTGTGGATTAACAAACCGATTCAACCCGTTTCCGCTGGTTAAACTCTTTGTTTCTGTCACTAAACCCCCAGTTAGTTCATCAACCGAAATTTACATCTAAATTATCAACTCTGACTGACTTTGAATGACTGTGTTAGCTGATGTAAACGACTCTGTGTGACCTCGATACACATTACGACACAGCTGTGAAGGCTATAAAAATGTGACTTCCTTCCATTTATTTCATAATAAAATGCTTATTTAGAAATACGGAATATTAAAAATGTTCTAAAACGGTGTATTTTGTTAAAATGTTAGATTCATTGTTTTTCTTGTGACTAGATAATCACTGAGAGTCCATGAATATATTTTAAACCGTTCCAGCGCTTAATGCTGAGTTACGTATCTACATCATGGCTTTTATTTTGAAAAGCCCAAACCGGAAAAATACATTCATTTCCTGTTAGCTTGTCGGTGTCAGATCATAGGCGTATAAACGTTTGTATGTTAATGTGTCAAATGTGAGGAGAGCAGCACAGACTCACTGATTAGACAGCTGACAGCTTCCGGCCGTTAATTAGGTTTGTATTTTGGTTTCATTTTACTTTTGATATTTTTTCTGAGTGTTACAAGAAGCACTTCCTGTTTGATGAAAGCAGGAAACCGGATTTTCTAATGACATTAGCTAACGTTAGCTTCTGTCAGTCTCCTCTGACTTCGCTAATTAGTTGATCTTATAAGTCATGAAGCTCTGCAGGTTCTGCTTTGACGGCAGGTTAGTCATAAAAAAGACACATTTATTTATTGTCATCTTTTAAAATTTGTGTTTCAAACAACATAAAAGAGATGAGCAAAGCCTTTCATAGCCCTGTGGTTCCATCACAAGAAGTACATAAACATTTGTTTAAACAGGAAGGTGAAGAGTCAAACTACAGACTGTCAGCTGGAAGAATACTGACAGTTCATGAAAGATAAACTGCAGTAATAATGCTTAATAATAAAATATTACACGTCTCATTAGGTAAAATGAAGTGATGACATTTTCTATCCCAAAGGTCAAAGGTCATCTTGACTGTGACATCATAATGTCCATCATTCAGCAGCATCTCTCAGGAGCAGAAGGTAGATTGTGACCATAGTTCACAGTTGGTCAGATCCTGAATCAGTGACTCTGATCTTGAACCTGAGCTGACTGTAAAGATCTTCTGAGCTGCAGGTTCATCATGTGTGAAGCCTCCATGTTTCAGTCTGTAGCTTCTCTGCAGCAGCGTCCACATCTATGCTTCAGACGTAGTCACCTCGAGCTGATTGGTTGTGCTGATGTTGATCTTCAGCTGATTGTTGTTGCTCCATGTGATGAAGCTCTCTGTCCGTCCTCTGGACAAACAGTCTCCAAGTGAAGACAGCATGTGTCTCTCTGGACATTATTCACTGGAGTCAGACGTGTTACTATAGAAAGTTCAGTTTCACCAACGAACACTGAACACCTTTAATTAAACTCCTTCACAGTCTAGATTGTGAGTCTGGACAGATGTGATGTAGCTGTAGCTTGACTGATTGGTGGAGGCAAACAACCAGCAGGTGGAGGTTCTGGTTATTTGGTCTTTTTTATATACTTTGTTTGATTTATTGTTTTATTCTGTAGTTTGCAAAGTGCTTCAGCTTCGTTTCATTGTGCAATCGTCGACTGTGCAGTGACACTAAAGATGAACCTTGAACCAAATATATTGTTTTATAATATTAGTTTAGTGAAATTAAACAGTTAAATTTTGTAACACGGCAATTTGTGCTTAGTCTGGATATTTGTGTCATGTGTGTGTGTTTGTACCTGCAGACATGGAGGTGACGGAGGAGGAGCAGCGGCGGCAGGTGGAGGAGCAGGTGGAGACACTGCTGAGCGGTCAGGGGTCAGAGGTCAGCGGGTGTGACGTGGGCCTGGAGCAGAGTAAACCAGCAACTCTGAGGAAGAACGTCACCTACATCGTCTGCGCCGTGATCTTCAACGACAAGGTCACATGATGACAGGTCACATGATCTGACAGTTTCCTGTTTGTGGGAGTGATGCCAGACGTCACTCCTCAAACAACATTGTGTGTGTGTGTGTGTGCTCCACCAGGAGGAGGTGCTGATGGTGCAGGAGGCAAAGCAGGACTGTTATAAGCAGTGGTACCTGCCTGCAGGGAGGGTGGAGGTGGGGGAGAGCCTAGAGGAGGCGCTGAAGAGAGAGGTGAGACACACACACACACACACACACACACACACACACACACACACACACACACCCATCCTGGCTACCTGACTCGCAGCTCTGTTCGTCTGCAGGTGAAGGAGGAGGCGGGGTTTGACTGTGAGCCAATCACCTTGCTGCTGATCCAGGAGCAGGGACCACAGTGGATCCGCTTCATCTTCCTGGCCAAAGTCACGGGTCAGAGGTCACACGTGCACTCACATGTTCGTGGTTCTGTTCTTATGAGGACTAGCCCTGAACTGAGTCTGTGTGTCTGTCCCTGTGTCAGGTGGGAGTTTAAAGAGTCTCTCAGCAGCAGATCAGGAGTCTCTTCAAGCGTCCTGGTGGGACAGACAGTCTGTCCTCCCTCTGAGAGGACGAGATATCCTCCGTCTCATCGACTGTGGCCTCAAGTAGGACATCAACTCTGGAGCGTCCAGGCTTTGTGCTAAGCTAGGCTAAACATGTCTCTGTCCTGGACACAGGAAGCACTCAGTACTCAATGTCTGTTTTCTTTGTATGCTAACGTTGGCTGCTGCGCTGCTTTCAGGTACCGTCAGAATCCCTGGCACCCTGTCACGTTACCTGTAGACCTGAGCTGCCGTCACGTGGTGCAGAGACTCGTCCTGGTCTTCACCAACGCTGAGCAGCAGGTCTGGGTCCTGCTCGTCAAAGGTAACTAACTGCTCATCAGGTGGAACACAAGCTGCTGAAAACCAGAGAGAGAGAAAGAGTCTTCAGATCAAATGTTTCATCGTCATAATGAAACTAAGACAAGGTCAAATCAGGCTGAAGCCTCGACACCCACCCTCTGTCTGTCTGTCTGTCTCTGTCTGTCTCTGTCTGTCTGTCTCTCTCTGTCTGTCTGTCTCTCTCTCTCTGTCTGTCTCTGTCTGTCTGTCTCTCTCTCTGTCTGTCTCTCTCTGTCTGTCTGTCTCTCTCTCTTTGTCTGTCCCTCTGTCTCTCTCTCTCTGTCTCTCCCTCTGTCTCCCTCTCTGTCTCACTGTCTCTCTCTCTCTCTCTCTCTGTCTCTCTCTCTCTGTCTGTCTCTCTGTCTCTGTCTCTCTCTGTCTCTCTGTCTCGCTCACGCTGTCTGTCTCTCTGTCTCTCTCTGTCTCTCAGCAGCTATTGGACGGTTGTGATAAAGGTGGTTCAGGTGTTCATGCTCTCCTCAGGATGAACTCTAATAACTTTATTGATCCTCTGACTGCTAATCTAGCGCCACCATCAGGTCAACATGTTAATGTGTGTTTATGAGCAGATACCTGCAGAACTAATGACACTCCCATGAGCCTCAGCTGGACTGTCTGTTTGCTGCTAATCAGCAAATGTTAGCATGCTAACATGCTAAACTTAGATGGTGAACATCCATGAATTAATCGCAGTCTGTCCTCCACCCTGCAGCCCCGATGCTCCACCTCCCCACAGCGGCGGCGGTGAAGACTCACGCGGTGACGTGGGCGGCCAACATGGTGGTGCAGGACGCCATGCCGTCAGTGTACTACGACCAAGACGTCAACACGCTGGGCGTGTTCAGCCTGCAGCACAACGGCCGACAGCACGGGAAGACGGACGGCGTGTGCTTCAACTCGCTGGTGGCGCTGGTGCCCGACCACGTCCAACGCGACGAGGACGGGGAGAAGGTGCAGCGGACGAGGACGGGGCGGCCCCCGCCTGTAGATAACCCTCGATACGTCTGGCACGAAGTCCAGAAACAGACGCTGAGAGAGAAACTGCTAGAGAAGACCCGGAACACCTCCGTCGTACCGATGCACAGCCTGTACTGAGCCAATCACAGGCCTTCACCTCGCCACTCGCACTGCGGGGACACACCTTTATTCTAATCTTATGTATCAGTGGCACTGCAGTGAGAGCTGAATGTGAACGGAGCAATAATATATTCATGTTTTTTATTTTATAAGAAATATTCAGATTTAAATGCGTTAAATAAACATGTCAGTAGTTTGGAGAATGTGCTTTTTCTTCCTGTCTGAGAGTCTCATGTGTTCAGAACAGGGCTGGAGTCAGGATGTGCTGTGCTGTGCTTAGCTTAGCTTAGCTTAGCTTATCTCATCTTATTTTAGCTTATTCCCTGTTCAAAAATGCACCCAGAAGCGCCTCTAAAGCTCTTTGTCTGTCTCTGTCTGTCTGTCTCTGTCTGTCTCTTTGTCTCTCTCTCTCTCTCACTTTCTGTCTGTCTGTCTCTGTCTGTCTCTCTGTTTGTCTGTCTGTTTGTTTGTCTGTCTCTCCCTGTCTCTCTCTCTCTCTCCCTGTCTGACTGTCTCTCTCTGTGTCTGTCTCTCTATCTCTCTGTCTGTCTCTCTCCCTGTCCCTCTCTAGCTCTCTCTGTCTGTCTCTCCCTGTCTCTCTCTCTCTCTCCCTGTCTGTCTCTCTCCCTGTCCCTCTCTATCTCTCTCTGTCTGTCTCTCCCTGTCTCTCTCTCTCTCTCCCTGTCTGTCCCTCCCTCTCTTTCCCCCTGTCTGTCTGTCTGTCTCTCCCTGTCTCTCTCTCTCTCTGTCTGTCTCTCTCCCTGTCTGTCTGACACAGAAGAAAACATGAGCAGTTTTCGGGGGAGCTATTTGCTGGAAAGCCGTTTTTCTTGTTGAACCGTATCTCCAGGTTCTGGTCTCTGCACTGGGACCACTGAGACAGAGGACGCTGTGCAGAGACCAGAACCTGTGCAAACTGTTGTTGGTCAAGAAATTCATTGTTGAGTCGAAAGAATTAAACAGAAAATCAAAATGACTCGACACGAAGCTGAACTGCCAGAGTCGGTTTATTGCTCTGAACTTCAGGATGACAGTTTGTCTTCTTCCTGTCTGAACTCATGTCTGGTCAGCTGACTTCTCCATCTTCACCTTCCTGACGTAGTTCTCGTTGAGGCTCTTCAGGTGTTTGGTTCGGTTCTCTAGACGGACCAGCCACTCCGCCCTGAGCCTGGAAACACAGACAGACAGGCCTGAAGGTCTGCTTCAGGTTCAAACAGCGAGCAGGTCGACCTGAACAAAGCGTCTCGTCTCTTATTGGCCAAGCTGCTGATCATTTTCTTAATTTACAGATTGATCGTTTTTAATCGCAGTTTCCCACAGGTGGAGGAGAGTCTGACGCTGAATAACGTCTCATGATCCCTATGAGAGGAGGTCATGTGACAGTCACAGCCTACAGCAGGTGATGTCACACCTGTCAGGCACAGCACCTGTCAGGTGTGACATCACAGGATGACAGTGAACAGACCTGGGAGCTGCTGTATGATTCAGCTGGTGTTGTAGGTGTTGGTATCATATTTAGACTCCACTCAGGTGAAGGTGTAAATATGATGTCGATAAAAGTGTCCCAGCTGTGTTCATCACTTCCTGTTTCCTCACTTTATTCTGAAGGCTGCACATTACTTTGGTTGTGTTTTGTTCCCGTGCCGTGGATTGACCTCTCAGGGCCGCCGTATGGACCACTCATGTCCACTAACTCTGTCAAACGTGACCTGAGTGAGTGTTTGAAGAGCTGTTCTGTCTGGTTTAACACAGAGCCGTCTGCAGTTGTAGTTTTTTACTTTTGTTAGTCAGCGACCGCGTACAATGACACTGTAGCACATGTAGCTACGAGCTAACCTCCATCTGTGAGGCTGTCAAACATTCGTACAGGTCTCAGTCGTCACACCTGCAGAGTGAAACGTGATAATTCTCAGGTGGAGTCCAGACCCCCGACTAATACCTGCTTTATACAAACTTCACAGACACAAAACAAGCACTGTGTCAAATTACTAATTTACTTACTTTACTAAATTACTTTACTAATTTATTTAATTAATTTACTAATTATCCTCAGTGTTTTGTCCCTCAGTGATTTGTCTCTCAGTGTTTTGTCCCTCAGTGATTTGTCTCTCAGTGATTTGTCCCTCAGTCCTTTGCCCCCTCAGTCTTTTGGCCCTCAGTGATTTGTCTCTCAGTCTTTTTGCCCTCAGTCTTTTGTCCCTCAGTCTTTTTGCCCTCAGTGATTTGTCCCTCAGTCTTTTTGCCCTCAGTCTTTTGGCCCTCAGTCTTTTGGCCCTCAGTGATTTGTCTCTCAGTCTTTTGTCCCTCAGCACACACTCGGTGTAGAAGCTGTGCTCAGATCAGATTTAGTGTTTAATGTGCTGCTGAGTTCAGGAGGATCTGGTATCGTGGTGACAGCTGGGGTGTGATCACTGTCACATCAGCATTTCACCATCGGTGTGTGTGTGTGTGTGTGCGTGTGTGTGCGTGCACGTGTGTTTGTTTGTTTCTGTGCAAAGATGGAAAATGGAAACGTGTGAGACAGAAAGACAAAGAAAGGACAGACATACTGTACGTGAGTAAATGTAGGCGTGTGTGTGTGTGTGTGTGTCTGTGTGTGTGTATCTGTGTGTGTGTAACCTAACCCTCGCTGTCAGCTGTCCTCACTGTCTCTTCATCACCTTCCTCTGGTGAGTTTTCTGGATTATTCCATTTGTTCTTTCAGCTGCTGATAATCCTCCTGACCTCAGCAGAGACAGACACAAAGACATGCAGACACAAAGACAGACAGACAGACACAAAGAAAGACACAAAGACGGACAGACACAAAGACAGACAGACAGACACAAAGACAGACAGACAGACATAAAGACAGACACAAAGACACAAAGACGGACAGACACAAAGACAGACAGACAGACACAAAGACAGACACAAAGACGGACAAAAAGACAGACAGACAGACACAAAGACGGACAGACAGACACAAAGACAGACATAAAGACAGACAGACAGACAGACACAAAGACAGACAGACAGACATAAAGACAGACACAAAGACACAAAGACGGACAGACACAAAGACGGACAGACAGACACAAAGACACACAGACACAAAGACAGACAGACAGACAGACAGACAGAGCTCAGGACCCATCTTTTAGGCTGAGACTGATTCTTAACATGCATCCACACAAAAGTCACTCATGTCCCCAAAAGACGAGGGGCCACTCACTGGCAGCTAACGGTGCCTTTAATAAAGAGACAACGGACAGACAGAAATGGTTTCTGTTGATCTGGTCTCTGTCCTCACTGAACACCTGAACTAAAGAAAACTGGCTGAATCTCATGATGGTTCAAATCTTAGTAGATTCTTTGCTGATTAATTGATTTAGTCTACAGTCAGAATCGAGTGGAAACTGCCCATTTTAGCTTCTCACAGCCCAAAGAGACTTATTCAAGATAAGATAAGATAAAATAAGATAAGATAATAATAATACATTTTATCCATTTCCAGGAGCTCAGACACTTTACAGAAGATGGTTATTGAAAAGCAGCACATTAATAATACTGTATGATACAGCACTAATCACACATTAAAATCAGCTCTGAGAAGCTGATCTCTGATCAGCGGTCTGAACATGGACCAAGCCGTCCAGTTCTTGATCCTGAGGCGATGGAGACGGGAGGAGGTGGGATGGTGTGCGGTGGTGGAGAAAGTTTTGAAGGGCTGAACTATTTAGTTTACATCATATAACCGCTCAGAGCTTCCATCCCTCAGTTCTGAAAACAGCTGCTGATCAGCTCCGTGTTGATTGACTGATCAATCCCTCCTCCAGCTGCGGCAGCTCACCGTCTCTCCGTGCTGCGCCGACGGCCGAGGCGGTGGAAGTGTGTTGGAAATGGAAACTGAGCATCGACAACACGTGGAGAATGGAAGCGGCGTGCAGCTCCGTCACTCGGCCTGATGTTATTATCTTCTAATTTCAGCCTCGTGTATCTGAGCGTTCCGTCTGTCTGTCTGCCTCCGTCAGTCATCGCTCCGTGATTATCACCTCCGCCCGCTGCAACACGTTTTTCCAGCCTCTGGCCGGGTCACACATAACGGACACAATTAGCAGGGACTAGAGCCGGGGTTAGAGGCGACGGGGGGTGGATAGCTGCGGAGTTGGGGGGTGCATGGTAATAGATAGCAGGAGGATTAGGAGATACATGGTATTGATAGGTGGGGGATTAGGGGTACAGGGTAATGGATAGCAGGGGGATTAGGTGTGATGGGCTGAAGAGGTGCGGTGAGGTTAAGGGGGATCGAGGAGCAGAAGACGGGAGTTAGGAGGGATAGGGCTAATGGCTGGTGAAACGCTAAGAGGTGAAGGTTTAATAAGAGGATATATACCATATGTCTGAACATCCCATCATAACGTAATGAAGGGGAACCCTCACTTTAACATTTCCACAATCCAGACTGAACCACAGCTCATCACACTCGTTCAGAGGCCCCGAGACTGGACGGGCTGTTTTACATTATCTTTTTTTCAACTTTACTTTGAGTTCTACTACAGGTGCGACAGGTGCGACAGGTGACTCATCTCGTTCTTTTACAGGTAGGGATTGTTTTTATTTTAGTTTCGGTTGGTCAGCAAAGGAGCTGCGATCCAGGAAGTGGACTGAAATCGTGTCATTCTGTGTTAGTTATGTAAGTTTGTGAGCCCAGTCATCATCTTCTAAACAATAAATGGTGTTAAATGCCTGATAACACCGACATTATGCTGAGCCCGCTACCCTCCAGAGCTTTCAACTAAATGTAAAGTCAGTATGGCTGTACTTTGAGCTAAATGCTAATGTCAGCATGCTAACGCGCTCAAAAGACAATGCAAACATGTTGTTGTTTGGCAGGTACAATGTTCACCATGTTCACCATCATGGTTCAGCATGTTAGCATGCTAGCATTTGCTCATTAGCAGTAAACACAAAGTCCAGCTGAGGCTGATGGGAATTCGTTAGTTCTGGATTGTTTGTTGGACTCGTTAACAACAAGCAGCAACATCTGCTGCCTCAACCTTTTATATAACTCACTCATTTAAATTATGTTAACGCTTAAAGTTATATATAGTTATGAGCCGGCAGCTGTCAGTGACAGCTAGATGCTAGGTTTCAGCAGGCGGGCTTCGTTCGGCCCGCCTCAGCGGCACCCACGCTCCACCTCTACCCATGTTTGGATTAGGGATTAGGAGTTTGGTGGAGTCAGGGGATGACGAGACGGCTGAAGTCACTGAGCTTCACAACGGCTCCTCAGAAACTTGTGGGTGACGTCAGAGAGACCACGGCCATGTTTGATACGGTCCAGGACTAAACCTTGACCTGATGGTGCTGTCAGAGAATCTGGTCAGGAAACCGATTCTCTGGGGACCATGAATGTCTGTACAGAACTTCATGGTAATCCAGCAGTTGTTAATGTAACCTGATCAGACCAAGAACGTCTGACAAACAGAGTACAGAGAAGGCCTGAAAAAAGTTACCTTAAGAGAAATAAAACAAAGGGGGGGCGGGGGGGGGTCATCATTCCTGTGACAACATCTGAAACACGTGCAGAGTATTACAGGTGTGATGATCTGGACTACTGACGAGGACGAGGTGAGTTCAGGTTACAGTCTGGCTGACGGTTCTTCTTGTTAGTGATCATCATTACTGAGACCTTTAACAACCAGACTGTCCCCGCGGGCCGAGTGTGTGTTTGTCCCGGTATGTCCTCCAGCTCGCTGAGAGACGAGAGGCTGGTTGTAATGAGAGGATCTGTTTTTAGACGTGTCTATTTGCCAGACGGTCACATGTCTACCACAACTGAAACCAGATTCACTCTGAGTTTGGTCACAGACACCTCATTCAAATACCTCGATAGATCTGCGTCTTCAGGAAGGAGACGCCTTGCCCGGAATAGGATCTCCTTCTGGACTGAGAGGGAGGATCAGGGAGGTGAGCATGTAGGTGTGTACCTGGTGGTTGGCCATCAGGCAGGGATGTCCTCCACACAAACCAGTTTATACATCACTTGTCCGAGCGTCCACGTCGGAAAGCAAACGTGTTGGTAGCCGTTTCGATCGGCCACCCTGGAGGGCGGGGTGGAACGCCTGCCGTGTGCGTTGTACAAATGGGAATAATAACACGCACTTTCAGACAATCTCTGCTGGAAAAACATTTTGTTTTACTCGGCTGTTCACATGAAAAGTGACAGAAAAACGAATGTGTTGAATAGATCACTGGCCGGGGAAGCAGACTCAGCTGTTAGCTTCTCAATCAGTCCTTCAACAGTCGAGCTGTACTCAAGACAACAGCGTCACAAACAGAGGCACGTATGAGACGCCAGGATCCAGCCTCCATCCAGTGAATCAATGAATGAAGACAAGCTGGAAGGAGCACTTAAAGGATAACTTTCATTTTTTACAACCTGGACCTTATTTGTAGCATTAAATACGACCATTTACTCCCCCAGACAACTTTGGTGGCATTTGGAGTCGTTTTGAAGAAATTAGCCCCAGAGGAGCGGCGCGTATATCCGTATAATGCGAGTACTCGGGGCATCCATGCGCAGCCTCTATATAACACATAATCTGCAGAAACTCGATCATATTCCAATATTTAGTTCTGATATGCTGGTGCTATTCCCCTCTGAGCCGGCGGTCGGCTAGTTTAGCTGTAGTTTGGCACAGCTGTGGTTCGTTATTGCGTATTCGTAGCCGACCGCCGCAGAGTCAGCCGTGTTGTGGCTGGCTGCTCGCAGTGCCCGGCGTTCGGTAATGACATCATCCACGTCAGAGGTAGTTGTCTAGAGACGCCGGATGTTGATAACATGCCACCACGGGCTCAGAGGGGAATAGCACCAGCATATCAGAACTAAATATTGGAATATGAACGAGTTTCTGCAGATTATGCGTTTATAGAGGCTGCGCATGGATGCCCCGAGTACTCGCATTATACGGATATACGCGCCGCTCCTCTGGGGCTAATTTCTTCAAAACGACTCCAAATGCCACCAAAGTTGTCTGGGTGAGTAAATGGTCGTATTTAATGCTACAAATAAGGTCCAGGTTGTAAAAAACCAAAGTTATCCTTTAAAGGAACCACTGAACCCACAGGACAGGAGAGAGGTGCCGACACGACGGCCTCAGCAGAGAAACCCAGCTGAGAAAAGATGAACTTGGTTCAGCTTTGGCTGAAACACAACACAGTGTCATCGTCAGGGCGCTGCGTTGGCCAATCAAACACATCTGTTAGATTACTACCCCGCTTTTTTAACGCAGGCCTGTGTTAACATTGCCACAGCCAAAAATCCACTTCATAAGTGGAAGCTGAATGTTTTGGGTTTTATTGGACTGTTTTGCGTAGTGGTTGGGGGATGTCCCTGTGGACCGAATGGAAAATGTTTGGATGGATTACTGGAAACCACCGACTGCACATGTAGCATCTCAAGTTTGAGTTTGATCGGTTACCTGCAGACATTTCTCCTCCGTCAGGAAATCGATCCAGAATGTCACATTTTCAACACTCGTGGACTTGGCTTCAGAGTTTGTCCACTTATAAATCTTCTGTGAGAATAAATTCATGTTTTCATTCTATATTTTTACAGCCACGTTCCATAAATCTGCATCTGTGTGTTTGTTAGTTAGCAGTTTCTCAGATGCTCATGAAGGTGTTTCAGTGAACTTTGGTGGAAACTGGATCATTGGCCAAAGAGGAGCTGATGATGTTTTCATGTGGATTGTTGAGCACGTACTCACATTCTCACCACTTCACCTACAAATCATCCAGTATTAATTGAATTTGGTACGAAACCTCTTTGATATACTCGGAAAAGTACATCTACTCAAATACTGTTTAAGTTTCCCTTGTCTTTGGAGTCAGATCACTGAGGCGTCACAGCTGGAGTTCGGCTTGCTGCTGTGTATCTGTGAGGTGTTTCTCACTTTTTGAGCGCGCTCTTCTCCACCCTCTGCTCCTCCGTCTCAGCATGCCGACACTGGTTGGTAATCCTCTTCTCCCAGAACGTCTTGATGTGCAGTCTGTCGTGGATCAGAGCCACATTCATCTGCAACAGCACAATGGAGACAGGGCTGACTCTGAGTCAAAGTGTTTCACACCTGTAAACGCGACCGGCCGTGACGTCACAGTGTACCGACCGCACCTCGCTGTGATCAATGTGTATCTGAAAAGTAACTATGTAGTAACTAAAACTGTCAGATAAGTGTAGTGAAGTAAAGGCAAAATATTTCAGTCTGAAATTTAGTAGAGTACAAATGTACAGTAGTATAAAATCAAAATACTCAAGTAAAATAAAAGTACCTCAAATTTATACTTGTTTTGAGCTCAAGTAAAATACTCAAGTAAATGTACGTAGTTACATTCCACCACTCGCAACACAGTTCTTAGCTGGTGTTAAGCTACACTTTAACATTCAGTTTACTGCCAACAAAGCTTTATTATACTTAGATTATTATAATACTACTGTAGTACTACCAGCGATACCACACGTGATGAAATATTCAGATTTTCTGTTTAAGTAAAAATATTAATACCACACCATGAAAATACTCCACTACAAATAGAATTACTGCCTTCAAAATTGTACTCGAGGTCCAGATTAGCAGATCCTACAGTATTGTTTTATTAGCTCTGCTGTAGAGGAACAGAGCTCATTTAGACTAGACTAGATTAGATTAGATTAGATTAGTTAGATTAGATTAGATCAGTTAGATTAGATAAAATTAGATTAGTTAGATTAGATTTGATTATATTAGTTACATTAGATTAGATAAAATTAGATTAGTTAGATTAGATTAGATCAGATCAGATCAGATCAGATTAGATTAGTTAGTTAGTTAGATTAGATTAGATTCGATAGATTATATTCGATAGATTAGATAGATTAGATAACACTTAATTAATCTCACAATGGAGAAATTTACTCTTACAGAGGCTCTTCAGAACACTTCGGGGGGAGGGGGGGTGCAAACAGCAAATGGAGGTGCAAGTAAGAACAACATTTCAGATGCTTTATAAACTGTTTGGTGGTTAAACATTAATGAGTAAAATGTACAACAATTTTTACTGGAGAAGAAGTATTAAAAAATACAATGAATATAATCCCATTACGAACCTCAGAACTGAACTTTGGTAGAGCGAGTAAATGTATTTAGTTAATCCTGCTGATACTCAGGATATCACAGTACTCCAGCTGCTGCTGTTGGTACTATCATGGTAACGACAATAATCTCCTCCATCCACCGTGATAACTCCTCACAGCTGCTGTGTTTCTGATCGTTTCCACGGCGGAGGACGGGTTACGATCAGCTGAAAGAATAAGACCTGCAACCAGTTTAATACTGAAAGATAAGTTCAAACCACACTCGACTGAAGCTCCTCGTCAGAAAGTTTGATTAACGTGCAGCAGAGCTCAGAAACGTCTGAACTTCACGACTGAATCTGATTCTAATAAACAAACTTAAAATCTGAAAAGTAAAGACAAACAGCTGAAAGACCCAACAAACCCAAAGCCAACAAATAAACACACACCTTCAGAGCTCCAACTGAGCGTCCGCCAGCCTCACCGGGTGGATGAGTGAGTGTGTGTGTGTGTGTGTGTGTGTGTGTGTGTGTGTGTGTGCTTTACATGTAAACTCCAGTCAGTCAAGCATCCAGCTCAGTCTCACCCAGTGGACAGAGAGAGAGAGAGAGAGACAGGGGATGAAAGACAGACAGAGGGGGGGCTCAGAGGTGGGAGTGATTTATTTATAGATGGCAGGAGAACGAGTACTTTTTACTTCTGTTACAAGTAAAATCCTGCATTCCAAATTTTACAAAGTATTAGTATCAAACTGTATCTAAAGTACCAAAAGTAAAAGTACTGATCAGGCAGAATGACTTCAGAGTGATGTTTAATGTTACTGGATGTTAATTACTGTTGCATTCATGTGTTAATCACTTTAATGTTGACTCTCAAAGCTCATTTTAATAACAAACTGGTTAGTTCAGTTCAGGTTATTAGTTGATTACATTTTGTGTTACTCTGAATCTGAAAAGTAACTAAAGTTCAAGTAAATGTAGTGGAGTAAAAGTATAAAGTAATAGATAATGAAAATATTCAAGTACCTCATATTTGTACCTAAGTGCAGTACTTGAGTAAATGTGCTTTCCACCACTGTCACAGTTTTTATTGGCTGACTTGGTTCAGGTCTCAGCTCTGATTGGCCAGTGGAGCCTTTTACGTGTACAGGTTTGTGACCGCTGCTGTCGACACAGCGGGGGGACGTTTGTGTCCCTGTGGTCCAGACTGAAACATCTTGACAACTGTGGGACGGAATGTGATGAAACGTGTCCCTCAGGATGAACTGTATTAGCTTAGCTGATCCTCTGATGTCTCATCTAGCGCCACCATCAGGTCAACATGTTAACGTCTCAAATACTAGAACTAAAGACACTCCCATCAACCTCAGCTAGGCTGTGTGTTTACTGCAAAGTAGCTAATGTTAGCATGCTAACATGCTAGTGTAGCATGTAGAATGCTATGGTGAACATGGTAAACATTATACCTGCTAAATATTGTGAACATGTTTGCATGCTGGTGTTAGCATTTAGCTCAAAACACCGCTGTGTCTGTAGCAGGACTGTTGACTGAAATCACTCCCAGTTCACACTGCACATCATTTACTGTTACTTCATGTCAGTGTCTGAATTCAGAGTTGTTAATGCTCAAGAGAATAGTAAATGTCCTCAAGTGATGTCACTTGAGTCAGTGTCGGCTGAAGACTACAAGTTTGAAACTGAAGCAGATCTGCTGGTGTGGAGTCAGAAAGAAGTGATCTGAGCAGATGCTGCTCATCTCTGCTGCAGGCTACAGGCTATGCTAGCTGCTACTAGCATAAAACACCACAATCCCAGGGCCAACTGTCTGCAGTCCATGTGCATTGTGGGTAATGTAGGTGCCAGGAAGAAGAATGTGTGAAATAAACAAATCAGACAGCTCCAGTTGTGCTGATTTTGATCCTTGTTGTTTTAAGATGTCCATCATGAGTCTGTGGAGGTCTCTGAGCTCAGCTTTAACTCTGAGCTCAGCTGGAAATCCAGGAAGCTGCTGAAGCTCGTTAAAGTTTACAGAAACCACATAACGAGCTGACGACGTCACGCTAACTGCAAAGCTCTCATCACTCGTCCACACCGCTGGTTTAACACCACTGCTGATCATTCTCCATCACTTTCAGATCATCATATCACGTGATCTTCATCAGGACAAGCGAAGAAGAGGAACACACACACACACACACACAGTCACCACTGTCTCCCAGACAGCTGTCACATCCTGAGTCATTAAAGATAAATAACACACATACATGTTTGTGTGTGTCTGTTCCTGTACATCTATCTTTTTGAGAACCAGTTTGAGTTTTGAGTTTAGACCTTTTGCGAGGACATTTTGGACGGACGTCACTTTCAGACTTGGTCTGCAGGGTCAGGCATTTAGTTGAGATGGTCAAGGTTCGGGTGAGGGGCTGGCAAGTACATAACATTAACAAGGGTCCTCACAAGCATAGAAGTACAAATGTGTGTGTGTGTGTGTGTGTGTGTGTGTGTGTATGTGTGTGTTGGAATATTTACTCAACACTGTGTTGGAAAACTGACCCAGACAAACGATGTGTGTTTAAATAAACTCCTAATGTATGTGTGTGTGTGTGTGTCAGTATATGGACACCATGAAGACCGCTGTGTGTGTAGAAACAGAAAGTGCATTTACAATGATGTCATTACTTCAGAACACATTTTACGAGTGTGTGTGTGTGTGTGTGTGTGTGTGTGTGTGTGTGTGTGTGTGTGTGTGTGTGTGTGTGGGTGTCAGTTGGGTGATAACACATGTTTGACATTGCAACCTTCTCAGAGCGTGATATGACGCTGTCCAAAGGTGTTAAGCCCGCTTGCTCGCTCACACACACACGCACACACACACACACACACAGACAAACACACAGACACACACACACACACACACACACAGTATCATACTAATATAAAGAGTCTGTTATAATTCCAACATGCCATCACGCTGCTGTGACTCTTCAACCAAACACACTGGACAAGAGGAAGTCTTCTTTTTCTTCTTCTTCTTCTCTTTTTTGTCTCTGTTGATAGATAGATAGATAGATAGATAGATAGATAGATAGATAGATAGATAGATAGATAGATAGATAGATAGATAGATAGATAGATAGATAGATAGATACTTTATTCATCTCCAAAGAGGTGGACACACAAGGGCATGCAAAATAAGAACAACTTTCAAGTAAGGAGGCTAAAATGCAATACAAAATACAAAATAACAATATAGAAAAAATAGTGAGCTAAAAGTATAGAACTAAGCTATCCAGGATAAACATTCGGCAGTTAAATATGAGCACAGTAGTGCAGTTGTGCAAAATGACAGTGTGCAACAGTCGGTTTGTCCACACTTAAGTCCAGCACATAGATGTGTGTGTGATAAAGTCCAGCATATAGATGTGTGTGATAAAGTCCAGCATATAGATGTGTGTGATAAAGTCCAGCATATAGATGTGTGTGTGTGATAAAGTCCACAATATAGATGTGTGTGTGTGATAAAGTCCAGCATATAGATGTGTGTGTGTGTGATAAAGTCCAGCATATAGATGTGTGTGTGATAAAGTCCAGCATATAGATGTGTGTGTGACAAAGTCCAGCATATAGATGTGTGTGTGTGATAAAGTCCAGCATATAGATGTGTGTGTGATTAAGTCCAGCATATAGATGTGTGTGTGATAAAGTGCGTGTGTCCATGGTGTGTGGTGTGAGTGTGTAGTGAGTCCGGACTTGTTGTGTTGATTATTACTTTTATCGCCCTCCCTGTGAGGTGTTGAAGAGCCATACAGCGTGGGGGAGGAACGATCTCTTCAGTCTGTCCATAGAGCAGGACAATGACAGCAGTCTGTCACTGAAGCTGCTCCTCTGCCTGGAGGTGGGGCTGTGCAGTGGGTGATCAGGATTGTCTATTATGGACAGGAGCTTGTTCAGTGATGAGAGTTACATGAGTACCACGCTCTTGTTTATACAGTAAACAGGAAGCTATAGCCAGTTAGCTTAGCTTAGCATAAAGATGGGACACAGGGGGAAACAGCTAGCCTGGCTCTGTCCAAAGGGAGGAAAATCCACCGACCAGCACGGCTAAAGCTCACTGATTAACACACAAACAAACAAATGCTGCCCTGTCACTTGCATGAAAATAGCTCGCTGGGACGAGCGTGCACGTTTAAGGGTCCAGTGCACATGCTCAGTGGTGTTTCTGTCACTGGCCCCGCCCACTGAAATGTTACGCATCTTTTCAAGCCTCTGAGCATTAAACACATCCAGATCTGTGATGGGTAGATCTGAGCTATCTCTGTATCTCTGGTAGTGAATCATCAGCTGATTCTGCAGCTTCTCTCAGCTTCGGCAGCTTTATCGAGACCTTCAGCTCATCGTTTATCTGTCAGACACGACCTCACTGTTCTGGTTCTGAGCCTCTGATCACTTCCTGCTGAGCAGCAAACAGCAGACAGACTCAGTCAGAGAGCAGCTGCTGAACATAGAGCAGCATTTAGCAGCTAAAGAGCTGGAGGAGACCAAACACAGAGCTGAAAGAGAGAGAAAACTGGTCTGACAGTCATCAGGTGACGACTCCACGTACAGTGGTGGAAAGTAACTCAGTACATTTACTCAACTACTGTACTTCAGTTCAGTTTTGAGGTACTTTCCATTTTATGCTACTTTTTACATCTACTCCACCACATTTAATTCACTACATTTTTCTGAAAGCTTAGTTCCTACTTTACTAATCAATTTGTAGACAAATGTGAAGCCAAATAGCTCAAAAACTGAAACTTCATGATCAGAATCATCTTTTTTATTATTTGTTCATATTGATTATTGTTATAACTTACTGAGCTGAAATAAGACAGACTGTCTGATTCCAAGCTTCCACTCTCCTGTTGCAGGATATTGAGGGAGCTGTCTCTCTTCACATGTTTTTGTCTGTGCAGCAGCGCCATCCTGTGGTCAAGCAGCAGAACTACAGCCAGCTGACCTTTGACCCATAAACCAGAACTGCTGCAGCCTCCCATCACTGCTGAATAATATCCCTGTAACGTCGGTATGATACCAGGCTAATCACCAGTGATGCATCCTAATGATAATAATGGTAATAATACATTCAAACATGTTGACATGCAGCAGTGAGCAGCGAGCCCGAGGAAGCAGCAGAGACTCTGCTGCAGATATTTTAACCAACGTTTGCTGGTTTATCGACTGAAATGAATGAAATGTCATGGTTTGGCTGCAAGACATTTTTATTCATATGACCAAATTAACTTCTCAGTCAGTGATAAAATCTTCTATCATCTCTATATGTCATTTTAATTATTTCAATATACCTATGTATCGTGTTACATTTTCAGAAAATGTAATCAAGAAACTATTTTTAGGTGAAATAACCAGACAGGAGACAGCACAGGTGTTGCTGTTATGTTGCTATGCTAAACCAGGTGCATGATAAGTCTTGAAAGAAGGTGAGTGAGGTCATAACCTCGTGTCTCTCTCTCTGTGTTGCATTAGACGTAATAATGTGATCTAAACTTGCCTGTGTGAATATAAGTTTTCTTACCTGTGTGGTCAACTCACGGCCAGGTCACAGTTCCTGCTTCCCACAACCAGCTCACTGGGACCAGGTGATCACCTTCAGTCCTGGTCAGCCCGCTCTTCATGTGATGCTCAGTTTTAAAGATGAATACACTCAGTTCACGGTGGAATGAGAGACTAGCCCCAGGATGTCTTCCCTTCAGTGTCTCCTTCATGTCGTCAAGTCTCTCTGCCACAGGTGAAACACCTGGCGGCCAGTCAGAGCCACAGAGTGTGACGTCACTTTCCCCAAAACACACTGAGCAGCTACTACTCCACCACATCCCAGGGAGAAATGTTGTACTTTTTACTCCACTACATTTATTTAATGACTTTACAGATTTAGATGAATAATAAAACATGTAATCAACTCAGAAATGATGATGTATTATTATAGGCTATGATTAAGGGGGCGCTGAGCAGTCCATAAAGTCAATATAAATTAGCTCCACCAAAAGGCCATTCTGCATGATGAGTACTTTTATCGTTTTTACTTTAAGTATATTTGATGCTGATACTTTTGTACTTGTACCGAAGTCAAATTTGAAGGCAGTTTTTGGTTTGATGACTTCAGTAAAGATCTTTTTGCTTCGGTTTATGGTGTTTTATCTCAACTTGATTGTCATTGCATTTTTAAAATGTGCTTTTTTTAGTATCATTATTTAGTATTTTTATATGCATTTAATTTATTTTGCTCTTCTGTTTTATGGGTCCTGTACTGTTTCACTGGCCCGCCTGCGGGCTGTACATTTACTGTTGTTTATTGATCTAATTGTCTATTGAAAAAAATGCTACGTTCATGTTTATACTCAAATTATTCACTGTTAGAAAGCTCAGATTCACGTGAATCAATTGAAGCAAACAAGATACAATCACAACAGGAGGCACAATAAACACCAACAGCAGATAGAAAATTCATGTAACATTGAGGCAACAATGACATCTCTGTGTGATCCACAGATCAATAACGCTCCAATAAAAACGGTCTGGAAACATCCAGAAAGGTCTAGAAGATCCAAAACATAATAATCCACAGAAAGTTGAGCTTGTCTTGTGCCTTTACACCATTACAACTTCCCCCACAGACAGCTCCAGTTACTCTGTTTAAAATGAAACCTCACTTGACCAATCATGATCTGCCACATGAAGCTGAGTAATCACAGCAGCCAATAACTGAGTATATTCGTTTCCATTTGTTTCCTGCGTGAATGTGATTGTCCTGAATGGATTTTTAAACATTTAAACAAATGAAACTATTTGAAAAGAAAAACTGCTTCCTGTTTAAAGTGCAACTTCTGTTTATAGTCCTGCAGCAACGCGCTAAACATGCATCAGTATGTGAGCATGTATTTAAAGAAGGTGAGCACACGTGTTGTACATGTCTTCACATTGTACTGACTGTAAAACTGTCTCACATGGATATTTATAGATGGATCGCAGCACATACAGAATCACTCTCAGCTGTTTGAAGGCTTTTGAGAACAAATATTTCACAGGATATTTGTAACCTTGAAACCTAAAAAAATTTAATCCCAGTTGATTTTTAAAATATTCAGAGCATCTGATCTGTTTTCTGGTTTGTCTGTGTGTCACTGATACCATTAAACCAAACAAGTACACATCAGTACACATAAAAAAACACTGAACAAGAGTTCCAGTCCCAGTTTCAGAGACAAATATTCAGTTCTTTACCGCCAGAATCACAATCAGAGTCAAAAACTGGTTCAAATCAGGTTCCAATAAAACAAACCATACATACCAAGATAAAAGAAAAACAAGTTTAGCAAAAGTCAAGACTCATTTATATAAAATAGAACTTTAAAATAAAAATATGGAAAATAAATGTAAAATCAAAGAGTTGCACAGTGTTTAGAACAGAGAGGAGGCCCCGGACCCTCAGGGGCCCCGTTAGTCTGTGTCGAGTTATTTTGCTGTAACATCAGTTTGCCTAACTCGAAAAAGGCCTGGAGGTTCACAAACGGAGGACGCTTTGGGGCAACTCAGCTTTCTTTCTTTATTCTAAAGAATACAGCAGGTTGATAACCTTTAACAGAAAAACATGATCATAATTAATCATTTTGAAAGGGATAAATAAACATTATCATAACTTAAATACCTCTGCTTCAACATTTTACTTTTGTACCATACATTCATTTCATTTAACTTTTCAAATTTATGTTAAACACAAATTGAAAGAGCAAAATCAAACTCATCTTCATTTAATAAATCAAACAACACATACCAGTAGTGTCTTTATGCCTCCACACCGATGTCACTCACTGCTGCTGCTGCTGCTGCAGCATGGCTTTCTTTGTTCTTTGACCAAACCCAGGTGTGCCACAGCAGCCTCTAAATTACCTGATTTTTCCTCTACTCACTGCTTCCCCCTACTGATCTGTCAGTTCTAGGTCACAGCCATTGACTGCTACTAGTATTAAATACATAAACCATTAAATCAATTTACAAAATTAAATTTAATTAAATGGGAGGAGGAAAATAAATAAATAAAATATTGTCTTTGACATAACAATCTGTGATGGTTTAATTAACTGCTGCTTTGTTTGGAAATATGAACTAAAACACAGTGAGAGTGAGATGTTGATTATGATGATGATGATGATGATGATGTTCTTCAGGTGGATTCAGGACGTTCTTTACTGTGGTGGACAGAAACTAAGTTCACACACACACACACACACACACAAACACACATACACACACACACACACACACATATTTTTCATTGTATGCTACTTTATACTTCTTCTCCACCACGATAATTGGATTATTTTAGTTCATTTGCAGATTCAGGTTAATAATACACAACATAATCGACAAATCAATCCTGGTATATTATTATTGGTTTATACAACACTTGATTGATTGATTAACTGAAGGGGATGTTCATCCACCTGAGCTGCGGACACTCTTTAAGAATGTAACGAGATGAGTTTCTACAGACGAGAGCGTGATGTCAACAATCAGATAAATGCTTGTATGTGAGGAGGGAAGGGTGTCATGTGACACACACGGCAGGGGTCACATCTCTGCTGGTAAAAATAGCATGTTGTGTCACACACACACACACACACACACACACACACACACACACACAGTCAGATCTCAGTAAACAAGCTGGTGAGCAGGACGTCAGCAGGGACTCACAGGTAAGAACACTCAGGAATCTTTGTTTCTCTCACAGCTTCATGTCAGTTTGGATTTCCTGGACTTTCTAACAGGAGCCACAGACAGACAGAGAGACAGACAGAGAGACAGACAGAGAGACAGACAGAGAGACAGAGAGACGGACAGAGAGACAGACAGAGAGACAGAGAGACGGACAGAGAGACAGACAGAGAGACAGAGACGACGTATCATAAACAGACACAACACAGGAAATGCAGCAGCTTCCAGGCAGATTAGCAGCTCTTAAAGTGAAGAAGTTGTGTCATGAACAGCAGGATGAAGTTTGTCCTCTGTAAACAGGAAGTCGAGTTCAACTTCCTTCATCTCTTAGTACATTTAGCATGTTAGCATTCCAACAGACTTACATATAATATGTGCGTGTAACATGTTAACATCCAGCATGGCAGCATGCTGAGGCTGACACCAAGTGTTGGAAGGTTTGACCTGTTGGTGGCGCTACAGGAACAGTCAGAGGATCACCAGAGTCATCGTGGTTCATCCTCTGGGGATCGGAAATGTCAGCCCATTCAATAATGATCCATTCTGCTGTTTCAAGACTCAAACTTCACAAAGTGTTTCATGAAAGAAATGAGACAACAGATATGAAGACAGACTGAGGAGGAATAAAATAAATAAATTCACATCAGAGTAAGTCCAAAATGACACAAGTCTGAACAGGTGAGCTGAGGAGGAGGAACTGTAGTCCAGATGGGACAGGTCACAGTGAGCCTGAGTCAGAACCTGGTCCAGAGTCAGAACCCAGTTCAGAATGAGAGGGTGGTCCAGAATCAGGATCAGATTCATAGTAACACCCAGACTTCATATGGAGCATTTAACTGAAGAGGGCCCTCCATGACCTCGGAGTGTGGAGCAGAATAAAAGCTCAGATTATCAGGACTGAGCTGCAGGAAACTTTCTGTCTGAACAGAGTTCAGTCAGTTATTTAAAACTGAGTCTTCACACAAGTTGGGATGTAAAGTTGAATATCATCTGCGTAGCAGTGATAGATACCATGAAAGTGTCCAGAGTGAAGCATGGAGAAGGCAAACAGAACATCACATTAGCATTGCTAGCTTGGGCGAAACGTCGCCTCATGCTGAACTTTGCTATGTCATCAGACTCTTGAGAAATGTGAGCGACATCGACAGCTTCCAGTTTCACTGCTGCATGTAGGTCAGAGAGCTGCACCGACACCGACACTGGTGAAGGCAGCTACAGCTAATACCACACTGCAGAAACAGCTACACGTTTAAAAGAAAGTCGTGCAAGTACTGCAGGACTGGACCCTGCAGGACTGGACCCTGCAGGACTGGCTGCAGCAGGACTAGATGCTGCAGGACTGGACCCTGCAGGACTAGATGCTGCAGGACTAGACCCTGCAGGACCAGATGCTGCAGGACTAGACGCTGCAGGACAGGACCCTGCAGGACTGGCTGCTGCAGGACCAGATGCTGCAGCACCACCTGTCAGACTGCAGCAGACAGAACAGTCTGTGGAGGACAGACTGGGGTCTTTGATAAGTGTAGTGAAAGAAAAAGTACAACATTTCCAGCTGAGATGTAGTAGAGTACAAGTACGAAGTGGCATGAAATGGAAATACTTAAGTACAAATAGCTCAAAATTGTACAGACTTGAGTAAAAGTAACTCCTTAGTTACATTCCACCGCTAGAACTCTGCGTGTCTAAAAACAAGATATGATATGATTTTAAGATTGGCCTCCTCCTCTTCCTCCTCTGTGCAGGAGCAGAGATGGGTTTGGAGAGGAAGGTGGACGTCCCGGTCTATGATCTGTCTCTGATCAGGGGGATCTGGGAGGTCCGGGTGAAGAAACACAGACAGAAACAGAAGAAGGAGCAGGACAGGATCGAGAAGAGCGCCCTCGCCAAGTAAGACTGTCACTTCTGGCAAAGCAGCCATTACTGCAGTACTACATGAGTACTCAGCCATTACTGCAGTACTACATGAGTACCCAGTCATTACTGCAGTACTACATGAGTACTCAGCCAGTACTGCAGTACTACATGAGTACTCAGCCATTACTGCAGTACTACATGAGTACTCAGCCAGTACTGCAGTACGCCATGAGTACTCAGCCATTACTGCAGTACTACATGAGTACTCAGTCATTACTGCAGTCCTACATGAGTACTCAGTCATTACTGTAGTACTACATGAGTACCCAGTCATTACTGCAGTAGAACGTTTTGCAGCGTTATCAGAAGAAAAACAGTGAAACACACATTTTAAACTTGAGCTGTGTGTTTGCAGTTTGCACCGCCGCCGTCAGCTGCAGCCTCTCTGGTCTGGACATCAGTTTCATAGTTTTATAGGAACAGACTCACACACACCTGACTGCCATGAACCATGAGTGTCAGGGCTGATTTTAGTACCATGAACACACAGACCGTTATTTATATCCCACCGTCAGTGGCGGCGGGGCAGCGTCTGGCCTCCAGAGAGCAGAAAGGTCAGGAGTTTGGAGAACGAACGGGAACATCCTGTTCGTCTGAAATCTGACAGGACGTCAATACGACTTCATTAACACGTCTGTCTGTGTGTGAAGGATCGACCAGGCGTGGCAGTACCGCATCTACTGCAAGACTCTGAAGACCACTGAACGCAACCTGCTGCATCATTACCTGGAGAGAGAGAACCTGATTGATATACAGCCCTGCACAGGTACATACAGCTGTACACAGGTAAATACTACCGTACACAGGCCATCACAGCTGTACGCTTAATGTTGTTGCTTATCTGTCAGAAGGGGAGCAACAGGATCAGCAGGATCAGAAGGATTCGAAGGAGAACAAGCTGATCTTCCAGCTGAATGGAGATCGTTGGATGGTAAGCTAACAGGTTCAGGACAGAGTTTCACCTTCTACAATGTTCACCTGGAGGAAAATAACTGGAAGGAGGTGGATGTTTTTGCAGAACTTCCCCAAGGAGCTGCAATGGATGACCTACCTGAAAGAGTGGCACGTCAGGGGGACAAGGATCAGTCGGCTGCCCGAATACCTGGCTCTGTTCACCCAGCTCACCGTGCTCGAGATCCCCAAAAACACCATAGCCGAGCTGCCACCTGAGATCGGTGAGGTTTGCTTTATTCTTCAGTATTGCACAAGAGATACCGATTCCTGTGGTAAACCTAAATGTTTGTGTTGAGCCGCCTAAAATGATGAATCTGAGTGTTGCAGAGGAACAAACGTATCGGTGTCTGTCCTCAGGTAAGCTGACGGAGTTGAAGGAACTAAACGTCAGCTACAACCGTCTGTCCAGGGTTCCTCCAGAACTCGGAAACTGTGAGAACCTGAAGAGACTCGAACTCACAGGAAACCTGAATCTGTCCGAGCTGCCGTTTGAGGTGAGACAAGTGGATGGGATGAGCCGTCCTGTGGTGGATTCAGTTCTACAGTCTGGTCACACATGCAGAGACTCAGCACTTTATTTACAGACAATGAAAGACGAGGCGGTGGATTTACTCTCTTTGGTGAATGGTCTCTTCATTTGTAAGACTTAAAAGAATAGTTTGACATTTTGGGGAATATGCTAGTTAGTTCCTACCTGGGACCAGAACTTCCACTGGTTGCCTGGTTCAGAGCCACAAAAGAGTTATCCCCATAGACCTCCACTTCAGTCTGTGTCCAGATTAAACAAACGCGGTGTCACATGTTTATCAGTTAGTTTAGGCAATGCTGGTTGGTGGATTTTGTCAACTTTATGCTAAGCTACGCTAACTGGCTCTAGCTTCATAATACAGATATGAAAGGGGCATCAAGCTGAACATCTGAAAAATCAGCCAAATCTTGAATCATTCTTTGAAGTACAAAATACTCGATAATATTGACCAGCCAGTACTTCAAACATGTTGCTCAGACTGTTAGCAGTTTTCCTTCGACACAGTCTGGATTCCTTCCATCAGTGATCATTTGGTCCGAGCAGGGTCAGTTTGGGTTTTGCTGTGATGATGTCACTGTGTTGATGATGTCATTCTGTAACCCGCGTCAGCTGAGCAGCCTGAAGCAGCTCGTCCACCTGGACGTCGCAGAGAACAAGTTTGTGTCGATCCCGATCTGCGCTCTGAGGATGAGCGGCCTGCAGCTGCTGGACCTGAGCAACAACAGTCTGACTGACCTGCCGCAGGACATGGACAGGTAACCGATGACATCATCTCTGCCTGTAATCTGATTACTCAGTGATCAGTCCTGAATGCAAACAGGACTATAAGTATCTGCTGTTCTCCAGACTCACAGACACTGTGGACGCTGGTTTGCGTGTTAACGCTCTGAATGGACACAGTGCTGAGTCAGTTAAAGAAACCTCCAATTAACAGTGTATGACTCTGAATGTGTGTGTGTGTGTGTGTGTGTGCAGGCTGGAGCAGCTGGTCACTCTGTTCGTCCATAAGAACAACCTGTCTTACCTCCCTCACTGTCTCAGCAACATCTCCACGCTCAAGATGATCGTCGTCAGTGGCGACGAGCTCAACTGCATCCCGACCAGACTGTGCAGGAACCCCGACATCAAGTACACGAAGCCACCGTCACAGCAACTCTTTTTACGTCCGAGGGCCGAATCAGAGACGAAGAGCGAACAAGTTCAAAAGAAAACGCTCGAGACCAAGTTCATGAAAACATTACAGATCATAAGATTAAAGCATCCATTCACGTGACAAAATGTGTTATTAGCGCTGTAAGGTTAAAGCTATGATGTTCTTCAGAGGTTAGTTCTGTCTGCGGAACAGTAACAATCAACATTGTGCTGGCAGCTGATGGGGACCTCTAGTGGTAGCATGTGAAACTGAAGTGTAGTGGACCCAGAACTGAACCTGAACTGTTGTTCTGAGACTCTGGACTCAGACAAAAGCTGGTCTCCAAACTATGAAGGAGAATGGTATTATAGCCACAGTGAGGCTAGTTAGCTTAGCTGTTGGTGCTTGTAAGTTTGGTTATAATTTTGGTTCCTTCAGGAAAGAAAGTTTCAGAAAACTGGCAGTGCAGCTTTTCTTTGATTGTGATGAAGATCTGAACTAAAAACTTTGGAGTCACGCTTACAATCATTATTAAAAATGAATACATAGATTAATAAAACTACTGCAGTGCCAGTACCAGACTGCAGCTGCTGTTTCTCTCTTTACCTGTAGGTGGCGACAACAGGCTTCTTCCTTGTCCTTACTGGCTAACACTCGTTGCCGGGCTGTCCTCTGTCTAATCGTCTCTGCTGTTCCCCGTCAGGTTCATTCGACTGTACGACAACCCACTGAGTGAAGCGAAGAGGAAGGAGGAGGAGAAGAAGAAGGAGGAGAACAAGAGGAGGAGGTGGAGAGAGCAGAGAGAGGAGGCGAAGGACAGCAGAGAGAAGGAGTTCATCGAGGCCTACGTCAGCTCGCTGAAGGACAGAGGTGAGGCTACGGAGCAACGGAGGGACAAAAAGCTTCTCTGACTACAACCAACTCGCAACAAGCAGAAACTTGATATATTATTACTCAAATATTAATTTTTAATGTAGAAAATGTATTAAATGTTTTCATTGTATTCTATATTTATCTATATACATTAAATATAATTTACTATCATAATGTAGAACATGATGCTACAGTTAATATTTTTCCCAAAATGTTTAATCCTTTTGAATGATTTTTGCAATATATTAAAGGTGGTGATAATTTGTACATTCTGTTGCATTATGGGAAAATATTGTTTGTTCAATTCCATATCGCTTGTGAATATAATCTCAATCTGTTGTATATATTAGACCTCCATATATGGAAAATATATTACTGTTATACTTTGATCTTATATTACAATTTTTGGCTGAATACTTTGTTCAAAATGAGTTCCCGTCGTAGCAGTTCTACAAACTGTAAATATTCAGACTGATGATCAGTAAACTTTAGAGTTAATATTATATCATCCACGTATCATCTGTAATAAAACAAACTGCTCTGACTGTGAAAGGCAACGTTTCACATGTTGTTTGTCCCACACTAGACACCGTCCCCTACTCCACCACCAAGGTCTCCATCTCCTGCCTGCTGTGAGGAAGAGGAGGATGAAGACGATGAAGGTGGAGCTGACAGTCTGTCACCACGCGAGCGACTGAAGGAGAATTAGACTCAGAGACGACGTCTGCTCGCTTCAATGGAAACTGCTCCGACAGGTCTTCATCGAGGTCCGGTATCCTGAAGCTTTTTATACTGGACTTCACTGAGCTAACGTGCTAACGCTAGCTCGTTGTCAGCTTTGACTCAGTGAGGAGGAAGAATCAGGAATACATTGTGTGTTGTTGAAATGTTGTCTGGGAGGTTTGATTAGATGTAAAGAAGTCACTTTATTCCACGACGAAAAGACGAAAAGTGAAGAATGATGAAAAGTAAAAGTACTCATGTTGAGTCAGAGTTCGGACACATTAGCCGCGTTTCCATCGTGATAGCTACTTTTTTTTTTTGCAGTTTGACGATCGACTGGCGCCCTCTTCCTCTGCTGTGGTTTCATGCTTCTCTGACTGGAGAAATGGCGCCACCTACTGCTCATCTCGAGGGAAAACTCCTGATAATTACATAACCGTAGTGGATGGAAACATTCATTCACATTTATTTTTTTTTGCTGATTTTCTTGAAATTCAGTTAACACGTGTGATTCATTTGTATGGAAACCAACCGAATGTGTCACGACAGGGAGAGAGTGCATCAGAATGTCGACTTTCAGAGTTAAAATTCTGAGATTTTAGGTGAAAAGTCAAATTTAGAGCAAATAAAATGAAAAAGTGAATGAAATTAGTTGCATTCTGAAATGAGCGTACGAGACATGAAGCCAAAAAACTTCTGTTCTTTCCCAGAATTTCGATATTGGATTTTTACTTTTGTCATTTTTAATAATTCATCTATTCTTTTCCTTCTTTGGCAGGAATGACCTTCCGTATGTTTAAGCTGATGTTTTGTTCCTTTATTTCAGGACTTTCTCTTTTGAAAGTCATCATCTTGGCCGGCTCGCTCTTCTAAAAGAGGTTTTAATCTCAGTCACATTGATCAGATCTGACAGATTTGAGTGTTTTCAAATATGAAAATAACTTTTTTCATTCCAAAATCAGATTTCCAACATTTAAACATGTTATATTTATGAGCATATCATCACATATTATTAAAACACCAGGTCAGACATGAAGGTTCACTGCTTCATCATGAGCCATGTGTTCAGAAACAGTCCATTCATTTACTCTTTCATGTTTTAGAAGTATTGATCCTTGATGATCAGGTCTTTGATGCCTGATGGATGTAGATAACGTCTGGTCTGTGCAGTGAGATGATTTCCATTTATTTCCTCCACATGAACTGAACATGTTTGGGATAAACTGGACTTTATGGCTGAAGGTGTGAAAGTTGTGACCAAAGAGAAACGAGGCTGAACGTCGAGTAAAAGCTTCATCGGGTGAAAGTTTAAACTCTGCGGGGAATTTCTTCTTTTTAAAGCGGAGCTGCAGTCACTAAGAAATGTAAATATAACAAAGGTTTAGATTCATTTTAAAAAGCGATTGTGGGTTATGATTCGTTTCTGCTTTCAAATGTTTGAGTACAAATTTTTATTCCTTATTTGGCCAAAAATCTTCAAAATGAAGAGAAATGTTTTTACTTTTATTAGTATTTCCTGTGTTTTTGTGTGTGACGCATCGTGTCTGTTTCTATTGTGACATTTTTTCATTTCAATAAATGTCTGAAGATTTGATTTGTTCACATCGTCGACTCTGATCTTTGAAGTTACCTGCAAACACAAAGAATTCAAATTCCATACATTTCTCTTTATTATTATTAATATTATCATCATAGATATTATTCAAAATTACGTTCTTAACAAGATAAAAGAAAGCAACTGCGAATGCACAACACATGGACGCCGTCCGGCGTCTCTTTGATTATATATAAAAACAGATATGAACATGAAGAATGATTAGAGGCACACGTTCAGAGAAATTAAAGTGCAGCAATCAGCAAACGTTCTGCATCATGTACACGAGGGAGAAAAGTCTCACTGCATAAGTGACTCTATCATCGGCTAAAACACGTCTTCTCAGTAAACTTAGAGGTTTCTATTCAGCAGCAGGTGCTGACGTACAAAAAGAGTTTAAAAAGCTTCGCTTGTCTGCCGTCAGGTCGGCTGCTGCCACTTCACGTCTCATCGGAAAGCTGAGCTGCATCTCTTCTTTCCACGGCCTTCGTCTCAACGATGGACGATGACGAGCGATGAAGAAAACTTCCTGCAGCCTGGAGATCTGTTCTGAACCACCAACAGTCCACAATCCAAACATTTACTGTCAGGACTGACGAAGAAAAGCTGGAAATCCTGATGACTGAGGTGCAGAACATTTTGGAAAATGAACTAATTGATTAATCGTTGCAGTTCTGGCAAAAACAAATTGAATTACTGATCAATGAAACGTTTGTAAAATCAGGAGAAACTTTCTGATGACGTTGGAGAGAAACGTCCCGACGAGACGTGAACGCAGCAGCAGCTGAAAGAGACAGAACTAAAGAGGACCAGGATCCAGGATCACGACATGCGTGTAGTTCAGAACACCGCAGTGGATTCTGGGACATGGAGGAACAACTCTACAGAGCGTCTGACTGTAGAAAAATATACCGTAGGTCCAGCTTTCTGTTTGACATCATCTTTGAGAAAAATCAAACATGAGATCACAAAAGTTTGGTTCCAGAACTTTTAACGAGCTGACGGACGAAAGGCGAGAGAAAAAGAGCGAAGACTGAATCTGAGCGGGTGAAAACCCGCCAACGTGACTGTGCTTCATGAAGCGACGCGCCGCCGTCCACCTCGTCCTCAGCTCGCTCAGGTGCGTCTGTAGCTATGACCGCGCCCATGCTGCATTCAGGTCCTGTTGGAGAAAAGACCTGAATCCTCAGCATCTGTTTCTCCACTAAACTGAAACTACAGACTGACGTCATCTAACATGTCAGCCAACTGATCCCCAGTCAGATGCAGTGTTTCCCTCCTGCGAGGCTGAACTGGAATGAACTCCGGACTGAGTGAGGTGTTAAAACTGGGTCTAAGTGGCGTCCAGACTCTGAGCAGACGATCGTTTTAACGAGTTTAAGGACGCAGCAGAACGAGGATTAAACTGACTTTTAACACTGTCGCCCATTTTGTCTCAGTTGTGGACAGCCTGGCGGAGACCAACTGAACTCAGTGCAGTTACAGACCTGTTGCTATGGATACAGCATCGCCTGGCTGCAGCCATGGTAACAGGTTTGCTTCTGTACTCGTGGCTGCAGCGTCAGCAGCGTTGACTGAGCAGAATGATGTGATCTGACCTCTTAAAAACATCTAACAAAAGGCAAAAGTGACAAAAAAAGCAGAAGCAGGAAATAAAAACATGGCACAGTTTGGTTCTCGACAGCCCGCCGACGGAACGCTCAGCCGTCTGAGGTTTAACGTCTGAAGACGGCGAGAACAGCTTTCATTGCACAGATGACCATCAGGCCATCAGACCTGGACCACAAACACATGTTCAAACATCAGTAACTATGAGCGCTGATTTGATTCACCTGGAGGGGGCAGGTGGGGCGGCGGGGGCACTGACAGAACAGCCTGGAAGTAACAGACAGGCTCAAAACACTTCAAGTATTTCAGCACAAGAACAGACGTGGATAGATGAGCTCAGGTGAGATAAATGAAGCGCACTGAGCGCTGAGGTGTCACAGAGGAAAAACCAGCCTGGCGTGGCGTGCAGCCTCGCTGTGGATCTGCCGCCTGTGACGTGGTTTGATCTGGATCTGGGACTGAGATCTAGGGAGGTGCTTCAGGTTTTGGCTGTTAAACACTATCTTGTGCCGCCGTCTCTGCAGCTTCACTGTTTATACGTGCTGCTCGTGTGGTACCTGGTTGCTGCCTCACCTGTGCGCTGTCATTGGCTGAGGGCTACATATCGACTGGCCCAGAAATGTCTCAACACAGAAAAATAAGAATAAAATGAGGAAGTGGCGTCCGAGGGCAGCATGTCTGCAGGTGAATACACGTCCAGTGGGTCATCAGTGATGACTGAGACAGAATATGAGTCTACACACTGTTCTTTAAAGAGAATCCTGCGTAGCACACAGATTTTACAGGGTAGGGGGTGAATAATAATACATGAGGAGTTCAGGTTGTTTTTCCCTCCATGACACCGTCCAGGCTGAACGCACTTCAAACTATTTCAATTCATTTCCTAAATGAATGAAGGTTTCTGACGAGACGCTGCTTCGCTCCTCCACATGAACGCAGCAGGAGGGGACTGATGTCACAGTCGGCCGGAGCTCGCACGTGCTCAGTGAGAGTGACTCCCAGGTTGGCCGTTGCCGTGGTGACGGTCATCCACAAGTCTCAGTTGCAGAAATCCAGAGTGTAAACTGTCAGAGTCCGGATGAGATTAGAGATGATTCATAAACAGCAACAACAGAAACAAACACGCTGCCCCGCAGGCAAAGACTTCATATCCCACAATCCCCAGCGGCTCTGACCTCACCGCCCTCTCAGTTTCAGTTTAAACCGTCTGTCGTTCTGTGTCAGCTGTGCAGCGAATTCAACACGCCTCCACCTCACTGCTGGCCCCGCACAGCGACGGGCGCTTCGTGTCTCCACCTCTGCAGAGCTGACGGGTGGAGCTGCAGCAGCTGCAGCAGGTGCAGCAGCTGCAGCAGGTGCAGCAGGTGCAGCAGGTGCAGCAGGTGCAGCCGAGTGTTTAGGCGGCAACCACACTGACGGCTATGAAACCAGAACTGAGATATCAAACAGCAGGGCAGGGGGGGCGTCCCGGTTCGATCTCACTCCTGTTTGTCTTTACCGTCATCTGATCCAAACTAAACCAGCGAATCTTCTCTGTGAAGCTTCGATGTGATTGGATGTTTGAAGCTCTTTGCAAACTGAAGACGGCAACACAATTTACTGAAACTCCTCCTGATCTGCAAACGGTGTCATGGTGGGGAAAACACACCCGACTGTGTGAAACTGATTTGTTTAAACTCAGCGTTGAGCTTCAGTCTTAACAGCGGCAGCGGTTTTGTCTCACTTGTGTTTATGTGACGTTCATAGACAGAGACATCCTGATGAACATCCCACGAGAGGTTTAAAGCCCTTTGGTCATTACCTGCCCAAACACACCTGGGCAAGGAGCTACAGCGGCTTCAGGAGTATAAACACGGACGCAGAACTCAAACATTGGCATAAAGGTTGTATTAATGATACCAATGATGAGTGACGGAGGAGCAGAGCGACAACAGACAGACAGAAAGACGCCGGCGAGAAAATGACGAAGCGGTTTGACTTTCTGGTCTGAAAACAGAGACCAGAACAGGAGGGACCACATGAAGCCATACTAACACCGAGAATTAATCCCAGTCTGAGTCTAAATTTGTAGTTTATTTGACGAACACGCCGCAGCTCAGCGAACCACGTCGCCTGTGAACGTATCAGAGGAAATAAATGTGACCTGTGTGGAAACAAAGCTCGTCGGTGTGTTTGCCGCCTGACGTCACCTGACTCTAATCTGAAGAAAAAAAAAAAAAAACTGAATCTGTTTATTCTGAGGGGGGCGGGACTAGTAGACAGGGCTCAGGCCTCAGCGCCGATTAGCCAGGCCGGCTGTCTGTCACATGCTGCTGTCCTGTAGGAGCGGCTCGATGTCCTCCGTGTCGCTAGTGGGCGTGGCCATGGGGCTGGCGTTCTGAGCGTGTGCAGCGGAGGTGCTGCTGGACTTGCGGGCGGAGCAGGTCTTGATGTCGGCCAATCGGTGGTGGTCGGGGATGAAGACGGCGACGAGGAGAGCGAACAAGACGGCGCACGCTCCAAACAGGAAGGGAGGACCGGGGATGATCGACTTCTACAAACAGAGAAATGAAACGAAGGTAAAAAGTATGAACACATTAATGTGGAAAACTGGAAAAAACAAAGCTGCAAAGAAGAAAGGCGTTAGGTGAGGTCAGGTGAGGTCAGGTCAGGTCAGGTGAGGTGAGGTGAGGTCAGGTGAGGTGAGGTGAGGTCAGGTGAGGTGAGGTGAGGTCAGGTGAGGTGAGGTGAGGTGAGTCTCACAGGTAACCACGAGGCTCATGTGGGCGGATACAGGACACAGGGAATATGTGTGTTTCATATTTGCAGGTAGGTGTAGTTGAGTGTTTCTAATAATGAAAAATATAATAAGTCAATATCGACTATTGACGACACGTTGAAGTGAAATAAACTTGTGCTGCTTGTCTCGCCATGGCAACAGCCAAACCTGAAGAGAGGCTAAAGCTGTGTGTGCGTGCATGCGTGTGCACCTCTGTGTTCTGTGTGGGTCTTCCTGCCGCCGGCTCCATGTCGTTCAGCTCCACGTTGAAAAGGAAGAAGATGAAGCCGTAGAGAGCTGGACCCAAACCGTTACACAGACCTCTGATACCTGTGATCATCCCCTGGGCCACACCTGAAAGCGCGCACACACACACACACACACACACACGCAGGATTAAGTAAACTCACCCACAGATCACACACAGACAGAGGAGGTACAGACAGGGGGACGGACAGGTGTACTGACCTTGCTGGTCAGGTGACGCGCTGTGCGACACCAGAGCAGACACTGCTGGGAAGGTGATGGAGGACATGGCTGCGACTGTTCCTGCCGCCCACATCATCCTGAAAAGAAAAACCAGAGTGAAGCCAACAGATCTGAGCTGTGAGAGTCCAGCAGACAGAACAGCTGACGACAGGCAGGATCCGAACCGTGATCAGAAAACACAGCTAAACCAACAGAAAGGACTTCAAAAATACTAAATATTCATCATCCAGTAAAGTATTTATGGCGACGCCTCCACACCGGGGGGGACTCACCATGGTTCAGAGCCGAAGCCGTACCAGGCCAGCTGGAAGAGCTGGAAACCCAGACCCAGAAGAACTGTGTTCTTATTACCGATGGTCCTCATTAAAACACTGAGGAAGAGAGTCTGACAGAGAGACACACAGAGACACACAGAGACACAAAGAGACATCAGGGAACAGAAAGTGTGACACAACAGGCTAATTCAGCTGCTCAGTCTCAATGGTTTTTATCTAAGAGGCATTTTCCTGATTACTTCAGAGCAAACATTCATTAATTACAAAGCAGTGATTCCACACAGGTACGTACAGAGTCTGTGCAGTCAGTTGTTGTTGAAACCTTTTAAAGTGGCTGTGAGGTCATTTCTATTCAGGTGTCACATGTGAAACGAGCGTCTGAGTGAAGCCGTCCATCATTATCATCTTAAGACGTCTCGTTTAATTTCCTCAAAGCCACAAACATTCAGGTGGATTTCAGTGTTTCGGCCCGTTTGTCTGTTTGTCTGTTTGTGTGTGAGGACCAGCTCAGCTGGTTGGTTCTGTACCTGAGCAACTATAGAGAGGATTCCCACCATGGCGATGAAGGCGGCGATGGCTGCAGGAGAAAACTCGATCACCTGAAACACAGAACAGAACGTTCTTACAGTGAGACTCAGATAATCAACAGCTGAAGACATTTCACCAACAGCAGAACCTCAGAGAGACACCAACACGACAGCAACTTCAACATCCACCCTGTTCTTCTGTCAGCTGCATCTTAATCACTGTCACATGTTGTTCAAAACACGTTTGATTGGTTGATGAAACTGCATCGTTCCTGCCTTGATGTGATGTAATTCCTGTTGAAACAGGATGTTGTGACAGCGCGCAGTTAGCTCCAGACATCCCAGCAGACATTTAGACAAAGGTGTTATAATAATAACTAACAGCATCAACACCAGCAGCCTTGAGCTGAAGCAGCTAAATGGAATTCATCCATCTGTCATGGTATCATGTGTTATTTCTTCTGTGACAAATCAAAACGTCTGCTGGGAAAAAGATCGACTGGATTTCATGAGACGGAAAAACCAGAAAAATGTCAATCTCATTATTTCACTCCTGAAATAAAACTCCAATCAGACGCAGCCGCGATTTGATCAGGGTCCACAGAAACATGAACACCAGCAGCAGCAGACTGGACCGACACCTCGATGTGAGCAGAACCAGGATCAGTTATTAATGTTTGCTGTCTGTGTGTGTGTGTGTGTGTGTGTGTGTGTGTGTGTGTGTGTGTGTGTGTGTGTGTGTGTGTCACCTGTCTCAGGTAGAGGAAGAAGCTCGAGTACTGTCCGGCCTCGGGCAGGTAGGACAGGAACACTGTGACACAGATGAGCAGCACTGTGGTGTCTTTCCCCACACGACGCAGAGACTGAACACAGACAACACACCTGTCAATCATCCATCATCAACACACCTGTCAATCATCCATCAGAGCAGCTGACGTCCTGTTCGTCTCATCATTTTATTCTCTGCTCTTCCAGCCTCATCTGTAGCTGTTCAGAAACTGTTTTTCCCTTCGTAGACCACCAGCCCATTCCCCACTTTAATACAGAGGCTACTCATGAACCCCCCCTGAAAAGCATGTTCACACACAGATCATGGACTGATACACATATGTGAGCTACTTTCTGATGTTTTCGCCTCACTCATCCTTTGACCTGCTGTGTGATGAGGTCAAACATGCGTGACCTCTGACCTTGTGAGGTCACACTGGTGTTTTAGCCTGTGAACTCACGGCGAAGGGGTCGGCCTGCTCCCACGAGATGGGGAAGCCCCAGGACGTCAGTCGCATCTTGTCCGGCAGCGACTCCGGGACGACGAAGAACACGAAGGCGATGTCTGCTACGGCGATCACCGTGGCGACCAGGACCACCAGGCTGTCGCCGTACTGCGCGGACAGGTAGGCCCCGATGGCCGGGCTCGTCACCAAACTGGCCGCGAAGGTCGCCGAGACCTGATGAGACACACGAACAGATTAGATGTCACCTGAACTTCTGTGTGAGCAACCGCTGATCCAGAGAGGACGTTAATGTGCCCTCAACACAGTCTGACAGGACTGATACATGTCACCCCCCAGTTCTGTCTGACAGGACTGAATCTGAGCTCACCGACAAAACTCAAACAGTACTCGACAGTACTCGACGAGCAGTTTAACAGACAGGTTTTAGCTGCATGTGGGAGGCAGATGTCCATTCGCTGTGGTGCTGATTGTTCCCAGCATGGTATATGAGTCATCTCTGTCATACATGGAACGAAACACCTGCCGTCAGTGGAGTCACACCTGCAGGTTGTGCTCATCTGTCCCATTAAAATACCTGAAACCTTGTTTTGTTTGTTCGTCCATGTGCACCTTGAATATCAGGTCGTTTTAATCTTGCGGAAAATGAAAGAAACAAGTTCAACGTGCATGTTTATAAAAAGATAAATATTCATGTGTAAATCTGCAGAGCACCTGCAGGCTTTTGTTCCAATCAGAATAATTAAAAAAACAGATAAATCCATCTGCTGGTCTGGACTGTCAACAAAGCATCTCCTGATGTATATGGGGATAAGCACACTTATATAAGATTGTTTCGTTATAGGGAAGCACCTAAATGTATACAAGTATCAGGTCCAGTATTATACTCAGGTACTCTTAATGTAAAGCATAAAACTACTCCGAGACAAGCACCTGACACCACGTTACATCAACATGGAGTTAACCTGTCAGCTGTCAGCACATCACAGAAAGGAGCTCTGGGAAGATCTGGGCCTGAATATGAGCTCAGACAGTCTCACTGCTCACATCTGAAACGTGAGCTCCTCTCTGCTTCGGCTTCAGATGTGATTCCTGCTGCGATCGAGCTTCAGAGACCACAGAGACGGAGACGAGGCCGTCCAGAGACGCTTCACTGACATGGAAGAAACAGTCTGCAGCTGTGCTCGATCCGACCTGTTTTCCATGTCCGAGAAGTCGACTTAAAACCCGACTGAAAAGTGCTGTACGAGGACATGCATTTAGTTTATTTACAGGTACGGAAGCTCAGCGTCTTTGATTCTCGTCATACATGAAGCTACGTGAAGCTTTCAGCGGCCACATGCTGCAGTCACATGACCGGCGTGCACGTTAGAAACCACACAGATCAACACAACAGGCCAACATCAGCGGACTGAAGAGAGACTCGTACGGTCAGATCTCACATCAGCACAGGAAGCAGCCACACTGTTTACACACAGTCAGACATGGTTCCTGCTTTTCAGTCCTGTGACGTTCATAAAAGGGACAAACACAAGTCAGAGTTCATGATGTGAAGTGACAGCAAAGATAATAAAGATAATAACTGCTGATATGTGAAAAGGACGTATTCTGTGTGTCAAACACAAAGAATAAACTGCAGGAAGTGAAAGAATTTGGATGGAAGAACTGAATCATTCCCACATATTCTCGTCATTTGAACAAATTAATCTGATTTTGGAGAACATTTTTAACCTGGGAAGTGATTTTAGGTTATGAGATCCTTGAGAACTGGAGCTGAAACGACTGGTAGGTCGATTTACAGAAAATTTAGCAGCAAATACTTTGTTAATCGATCGACTGTTTAACCTTTTTTTCACATTTACTGAATATCTGGAGTGTTTTGTTGGACATTAGTGTGATCAGGTAATAAGAAGAGACCAGTAATCTAAGAAGGCAATCGCTAAAACCTGGTGGAAATCTGAACGGTGCGGACACAAACAACAAGTTTTCACACTGAGGGAAATATAGTATACATGATGGGGAAAGCCTGAACTGTTTACTTCCCTCTAATCTTAAAATCTGTTTACAGGATCACTATTGGTCTCCACACCACACAGTCCACTTTTACTTCCTGTTCTGCCTGTGACCCCGGGTCACTGCAGCCTTCAATAATAGCAGGAAACGGCAGGAAACAGGACCTCCATCATACACACAATATGTATTCCAGTGAGCACACGGTCTGCAGTGCTGCTCCGTTATTAACTGAATTATACAAGATGGAGTCAGGTATCAGAGCGGAGATGTACTGTACATCGACACCAGCTTCATCTCTAAACATGTGACGTTATGGTTGCTTTGGTTGTTGTCTATGAGTGGCGTCGCTCTGTCAAAGCGTTTGTGACAAAGCTAAACTCACTTCCTGTCGTAGTAGCTAACGGGCTGAGTGATGAGATGTGCAGAAGCAGCTGTAGTTACCAGTCCATAGGCCGTGCTCCTCTCATGCTCTTCTGTGATGTCGGCCACGTAGGCGAAGATCACCGAGAAGGTCACGGCGAAAATTCCAGAGACCGAGATCAGAGCAAAATACCACCTGCACACGGAGACAGGAAACAACCATCAGACACACAGGAAACACCAACAGGTTCATCTGAAGGCAGCCTGAGTCTGTCATTTCATATGTCAGATTCAGATTCAGCTGCTGGGACACAGGAAGTGTCTCAGGAAGTGTCTCAGGAAGCGTCTCAGGACGAGGAAGCAGGGATTTCAGGGCTGCGTTATGTTCACAATGAGGCCGTTGATCATTTACAGGTTGTACATAAAGTTCAGATTATTGGAAAGAAATGACATCACCTGATGATCACCTGGACGTGTGTAACCTTTATCAAGTCACCACTGACATTAACTTTCCACAAAGTAATTCCTTTAATACAAGACAACGTTTTCTTACAAGAGACAATACACATGATACACACAGGATTCAATAAATGAAATGTTTCATTGAGCATTTGCTGTTAAACGTTTGCACTGTCCTGTGTCATAAAGGAGACACTCTGTCACGTACAGCTGACTGATACTTGACTGAAAGGAAAAGAACTGGGAACAATCCTGATAACCAGTTAATTGTTTAAGTGATATGCAAGGAAAACCTTCACACATTTGATGGTTGCGGGTCACAAACGGGAGAATTTGCATCTTTTGACTCAGAACATTTCAGCTGGTGCTGTAAGATATCATTGCAGCTGGTTTTTAACAGCTGATTTGTTCGAATGCCGTCACATTAACACGTAATAATCATCACTTACGGCCCTACTGTCACTTTAAAGCTGCATTAAATAAGATCAAAATAAACTGAGCTTCTGCAGATTCACACCAATGTTATGTGAGCAGCGATGCAGAAGAAAACTCAGCTGGTCCCATCATTAAACTGGAATTGAGGGTTTGTGAACCATGTGATCGGTTGATCCTGTTCTGCTGGAGCTCAGTCTACAGCCTGACGTGTGAGAGTTTCAACCACTTTAAATTCAATAAAAGGTCAGATTTATTTTTCGTTAAAGGTCATTTTCTGACAGTTTTTTTTAAAGGAAGCCGATCTGGGTGTTATATGTTGTTTCTCTGTTAGTCTGGATGGAAACAAAAGGATATTCAACACTTCTGCTCATGTTTCTTGAAGATTTCTTGGAAACACGTAGAGCGAATCCACTTCGTTCTTTGCATGAGGACACGTGAGCACTGAGCTGGGCTGTGAGAGCAGCAGGGACTGAAATGTGTTTCAATGCTGCGGCTGTTTGCTTTCTCGCCGGCTGATCTCTGCTCTGTGGCGTTCAGGCTGATCCTCGGCCGATCACATGAACGACATGTGACTGTTCAAACTCCAGCAGTCTCGAGCCTGAAAAACCAAAACGCTGCAGCGGATCCTCCTCTAACTCAGATCAGACACGGCAGCAACAAGCCAATACTTCCATCATCGATTCATCTGTCAATTATCTTCTCCATTAATCCCTCAAATGTCATCAAATGTCTCGTTTTGTCTGGCCAACAGACTAAATCTCAAGGAGATTCAGTTTACTGTGACATACAGCAGACAAAAGCAGCAAATCCCCCTTCTTAAAAAAATGAGTCATCAATTATTATTATTGCTGGATCATTTTCAGTCGATGATCTGATCAATTAACTGATTAATCTCAGAACCTCTACATCAGAGTCCGCAGTACAATTAAAATAGAGCAGAAAAAATCCCAACTTGAAGTGATTTGGTGTGAAAAGCTCATTCTTCCCTCAGAGGAAGCTGCTTTAAACACGAGACTCAGCAGCTGAGTAAAATCACAAATTCAATCTAAACTATTAGAGATCTGCAGCAACCAACGACATCTTCAGCTCATTCACTGCTCAACAGGAGACGCGCAGCTGTTCTGAGCAGAGCAGAAGAAACACTCATGTAATGAGCATTGAAAGCTGATCTGAGGTCAGCGGATCGATCTGTATTATTTCCAGGAACAAACTAACTTCACCACAACTCGACAGGAGGAGAGTTCACCGAATGTCAGTTCAGAAAACCTCATCGACTTCCATGTTTAGCGGGATTTAGACTGGCTTCGACTCATCAGTCTCCACGGTAACAACAAAGAGGATGAGGAGCACAGAAGAAACTCACAGGAGCTTAATGCTGGACAAGATGCTCAAACTAGAAAGCTCATGTTTCCTTCTGGCAGGTAAACGCCACCTCGCGCTGCTTCAGAAGAACGCTGCTGGGCGTCATTAAAGGCGCTCCACCACCTGTCACTCACTCATTCACTCACAGTTTGACTCACCATGGGCTGATCCGCATGAAGGGAATGGGGGCGCAGGTGAAGAAAACCGTCATGAGGAGGAAAGACTTCCTGCCCCAGATGTCTGACAGTGCACCAATCAGAGGAGCCGACAGAAACGACAGGAAGCCCTGAACAGAGAAACAGATGCAGAAAACCGAACATGTCTCCACACAAAGCGTCATGTGCAGCTTTTTTTCTGTTTTTAGAGAAGAGATTATCTATCAACTAATCTGTCAAAAGAAAAACAATCACAAAATATATTTCAGTCATTTTCAGAAAATAAATTCTAATATTTGATGTTTGTTTCTCAGTTTTTAGAGAATCTGCTGCTTCAGTGTTTCTAGTAAAGTGAATTATTGTTGGGTTTTAATTTGTTAGACGAAACAAGATATGTGACTATGTCGCCTTGAACGATCAGGTGTGACGGACAGTTTTCACTGTTTTCTGATGTTTAATCAAGAAAACAATGTGCACATTAATCAACAATGAAGCATGGCTGTGGCTCTGGGATATTTCACGCTTTTGTCAGATAGCTGACAGGTATGATTCTTGAATCATTTGCTATGTCAGAGTAAAACACCTGAAAATCACCTGCGTAACTGCAGCGTTCAGATACTGACATGGATCAGTGGACCATTTGTTGGTCGTGATGCGACCGAACTACATTTTACAGTTATAAAACTCAGTGTTTCCTTTCATTCAAAGGGCCACAGCATCTCTTGCATAACAATGATGCTGATGATGTCCACACAGTGAGGTCTGCAGCTCTGTTTCTTTACTTTAATCATTTCACATCGTGTCACTACGACTCTGCTAGATCATTACCGGTTGCGCTTCATCCTAATTCAAATATTTACTCTTGTTCATCATCCAGTTCCATTTCAGTTATTTACCTCGTCCTGTGAATATTCGCTGCAGTGACGGTCAAAAACCCCCAACAGGACGAAGACTTTTATGAATGTTTAGGTGCTGCTGCTGTGAAAGACGTCTTACCTTCACGCCTTGAACCAGGCCGTTCATCAGGAAGGTGTGCTGAGGAAACGTCTCGTGGAGGACCTGAAACCACAGCAGAAGGTCATGTCTAAGTCTCGGGGGTGGGGGGGTCTGATTTAAGAGTATACAGGCATAACCTTTAAGGTCAGTTCTTATTATTCTCTATCCTCCGACTGTTTTGTTTTCCTTCTCTTGGTTTAATGCTGTTTAATTATTGTTTTTTATTTTATAGTATAACATCATTGTATTTCACTTTGTTTCTTTTGGAAAGCCCCCCTAACCCTAACCCTTTGTGCTCGACCCTTCTTCAAGTACGATGTAAATAAATTGCATCCTTATTATTAATTTAAAACCTGAATCCCTTTTTTCTTATGGATTGTATTGACCACTGCTGCCTGAACACCAGGAACACAAACAGCAGCCTACAGTTGTACACAGAGACAAATGTAGACTGAACTTTCACAACTAAATGCAGAATTCAAGGTTTAGACATGAAGCTAATCACAAGCTTCCCATTCATTATTATTCAACTGTCTCAGCAAGGCCCAACACACACTGAAACCACTCCAGGTCCTGCTGGCCAGGAGCAACGGTTGGCCTGGTCTTAATGACTCAGTTATGTGACTAATCGAGAAACTGTACCACAGAAACGCTTCAGTTATCACCCACTGAAACACATACTGAGCTTCTTTTGTTCACACGATGCAGACTCTCATATAGAAGCACTGAGTTTGGCTGCTGAGGGCCGAACAGATGAGGACAGACAGTGCAAACCATCATCCTGACTGAGGTTTCACGTTGTTCAGCTAGTTTTATTCAACTCATTTCACTCTGCAAGAAAACTAAAGGAAAACATACTGATTAGCTTTCTTTTGGAAGTCGGATGTTTAGATGGACATCTTTTTCATCCCAGTACAGAGAAAGAGGCCCCTGATGTGTTCAGCCTAGCTTAGCACAAAGACTGGAAGCAGGGGATTTCCCAAGGAAGCAGAATGATTGGCTGACTGATATTAGCTGAGCCAGTCAAATGTGTGCACAAGGTGACATTCCTTATCGGAGGATAAAATGTGATAACTCTTCAGAGGTGTAAAATCCAGTGTTTTGGTGACTTCCTGGACCAGACTTTATCTTCTCACCAATACCTGTGTGCTTGTTTTGGTCTGAGAGTTGCATTAATCCCAGTTACTTCCTGGGACGAGCATCATGATGGCCATATTTACAGTACGAGTTCGGATGTTTCACTTCAACAGGTGACAGACATCTGAAAGGTGTCATACGTATCTCCATCGCTTTGTAAAGACCTGTGGACTTCTCCATTCATCTCCTCCATGTGATCGATGTAACAGTTCAACACAAACACGTGATAAATACAACATAATCACATGATGACATTTCTTCTCAAAGTTCCAGGACCAGGTGTGTTCTCCAAAGCCCTGTTGGCCTGTTCTCACCTTTTCAGCTCCAATTTTTGTCTTACAACAACACGCACAAGCCCATGTGTGCATTGAAAGACGTCTTGATTGGTGTAACTGCGTCTCCTGTTCACACTGGCCACAAACAGATCCGCTCTTCAAGCAATTCCAAAGTAAGAGACAAAATCCACAACTAATATGGGTTTTTACTGTCTGACAATGACTGTTGAAGAACAACTACAGCAACCAATAACCATTTCGATGCACATGATGCCATGTGAGCGTTGGACTGAGACACTCTTTAAAATAAAGGAGGAAGCTGAAGACTCAGCTCCTGAGTGGACAGACGTGTGAACCAGGGGATCGACCTGTGAACATCCAGCTGACTGACAGAACTGTGAACTGACTTTTTGAAGCGGCGTGTTGATACTGATGTTGATGTTTCGTGTGTGTTTACTCACGGTCAGCATGGGCGTGGTCAGCAGCCCCCAGGCGAAGAACTCCAGGAAGATCACCACCACCGCATGAGTCACTCTGGCTCGGCCTCGGCCGTGCTGCGGCGGCGAGAAGAGAGGCACAGACATTAACTATTCATCTGTGGAAATTAACCTCGCTTCCTGTACAATCTGATCAAAACTCACGTCTTCTCCTTCTGCTCTAACATCTCCTAGCAGACGTTTACTCTAACGAGATGACTTCATGCTTATAAACAGGAAGAGACGGTCAGACCCTCGACCAAAAGAGATTCAGAAAAGCTCTTCAAAGACACAGGAAACCACATCTACAGGCATGTTTTTCCAAATGCATATACAGGTACACACAGGATGCACAACGCTCTGTGGTAAAATCTAAAAAGATGAAAAAGCTCAAACCACTATTGACAGTTACACTGTGGTATTTCTGCAGAAAGTCCAAAGAACATGTAGGTAGAGCTGTTTCGCTGTTTGTGGTACACAGACAGGACGCCAGAAAAGCCATAAACATAAAAAAGTAGAAACAAAAAGAAAACAACAACACGGCCGTGGGTGTGACTGACATATCCTGCAGCCAGGTAGTGCACGCCTGTGTCTGAAAACACTCCCTTTTTTTACTATAAAGTGCATTACACTTAGAATTGTCCAACTTCTGAATGTAAATTCACCCACGATTTACGATGTACACAAGGCAATGACAAAATACTGTTGACGGCATGAACATTAACTTGTATGCAACGTGTCACATTGAATAGATTTAAAAATGACAGCTGTGACTCTCCAGCTGTCAGTGATGATGATGATCTCAATGTATTGCTTATTATAGCGTAAAGTGAGTGTGGAGGGGGTGAATGGAGCGACAGAGAAAGCAGCATTTTGTAAAGTCAGAGCAGCTTTAGGAGCCTAACCAGTTGGAAGGAGCTGAACCTGAGCAGGTCACCACGTTCAGCGTCTTCGAATCGATTTCATCTTCAGTACATATTGCCGTGTTAAGACACTGCTGGCTCAGCTCGACTTCAAAATAAACTCTGACTTAATAACAATCGGCCTGACACTCTCATCAGTGTGGAGGAGCTTTCTGGCTTTGTGTCTTCACAGGAAACGGTACGATACGGTTGCATTAGCGTCCAGAATCAGACAACAGCAGCCAGTCAGCAGCATTAAATAAGTGCTCACACAGGAGGCTGCAGGCCAAACTCTGATCAGAAAAAGAGTCAAATTTACCCAGAAGTCAAAATGAAACTATTTTTGAAGCAAACACATCCATCAGTCTTGGGGGTGGGGTGGGTCTGATGGTGGCTGTACACTGTTGGCAGACTAAACGAGCTCCACCTGAGACTGGATGAGAAGCTGAATGTGTTTCCCGACTCAAGACAAATGGTCCAGAGAAAAGTTTTATTTGGACACGAATGAGAAAGTTACTGCAGACACGCACCTGCATGACGCCTTCACTCAAATGTCAATACGCCATATATATTACTTTACACATTACAGTAGAAGTTACATTCAGTACATAAAACTGCGCTGTACTGCGACTTTTACAGTCAGTACACTCATGAGCGGCTGTAAAATGCTTGACTAACACGAAGGAGCCACGGAGGAATCGGTTACAAACGAACTTATCACAAGAAATGACCACGAAGACGTCGACCAGCGCGCAGTCTTGTTCTGTCTTGTGTTACCTTTTGTCGACAAACGGCAGCATCTAGCTATCAGACGCCTTCAGGTGTGCACAAACTGTACTCAGGTAAGTTAACATCCGAGTACTTCACCTGTATTCTCCAAACAGAAAAGAGAAACTGTGAAACAGCGCTGTTAGCTTCGAGTAAACATGGCTAGCTAGCTGACGAAAGAACTAGTTAGCTAACTTCAGTTAACGATGGAATTGCCGGTTGTCGTCACCTCACATTCTAGCTAATTCAGCTAGCCCACTGATTTAGCTACCAGCGTTGACGATAATCTATGGCAGCAACAAACTAACGACCACGTCTTCTCTTTTTCTATTGTCTGTCCACCACGGCGCAGCAACTGTCAACTGTTCACCTTTATTTTAAATCGACGTTTTCGCACATTAGCCAACAGTGCTAACGTTAGCCAAGCTAGCGTTCCACTTACCGAGCTCCGGACCAACATGATGTCGTTGGCCTCGGTCGCTGTTTTCTCCTGCTTCATCTCACATCTTGCCGTAACGATTTTCACTTCAAGTTCGTGTTGCTCGGCATCCTCCTGGTGTTTCTCCGTCCGTTCCAGTGTGTCCCGCTGAGTGAATTATCTTTCTGCGCTATCATGGACTCCTGCTAAAGTCGACGCGAGAGAAGCGGTAAACTGTGAAGGGGGGCTCGGCTTTCGTTTATCTCCAAAATTCCTCTGCTCTGATTGTAATTTAACAGTTCGTCATGTTTTCCTCATCGGAGTCTTCCGGGTGAGTGGCTCAGTCGCCTCATTCTATACCTTTACCATTAAAAGGTTATAAACACCGCCCTAATGGCCCGTCTCTGGTTACAAAACAAACGCCTTTCCCCCTGGCGCGCGGTGCCTCCTTCAAGTATGTGACAGTAGACTGCTAGCTGCCCCCAGATCAGCTCTTATTCAGGTTCGGTTCTCCGCTACACAGTTGGTAGCTAGGAGATCTGACTCTGGGTCAGCTGATACATTTACTCCCTGTCGTACCTGCGCCATCTGCTGTGCCGCCATTCACACCACAATGCAGAGGATGCGTTATGAACCTAGCAACGTTTGAAGCTTAATGTGTCGTTACATTTTAACATCACAGCGCACAAAAGAGCCCAAACACTGTTCGTGTTGACATGATTGTGCTGCTGCGGCGCCGCCTGTGACAAAAACAGGTCAGCGGAGAATCGCAGTATTTGGCAGGAAGACCCAGCAGCAAAGCGCGCTGCCGACATTCGCCTGGATCACTATTTAGCAAAAGGGAGAAAGGCGGGACTCGGCGGTGGAAGAATTTTTGGCTTCAAAGCAAACTTGCACAACAAGCAGTGTCAAGACAACCAGTAATAATAAATCACGCTTCCGGTTAGAATATTTTAAATTAAAAGCCTCCTTAAAAACAAACATTTTGGCACTGACAAAAAATACTTTGTCTTTACAAGAAGCTCTCATAGATGATATAGTAAAACTAGACGAAAAGGCCAGCAGTCAGCAGAAAATAACAGCAATATACTGATAATTTCCTCCATACATGATTATCGAAAATGACAGAGGCACAGCACATAACACAGATTCAAGATTCAAGATTCTTTATTGTCATTGAGCATGACATGTCAATGATATTTGCATTGCAACCCCCATGTTAGAAACAAGATAATAAGAAAGATAAAAAAAAGATTAGAAAGAATAAAGTTAAGATAACCACAATAAAATAAACCAACATGCAATAAAAAATATTCGTAAATGCAATTAAAAATATACCAGAATGAAAATATACTAAGGCAATAAAAATATACTAAACAATAAACAATAAAATATACCAGTGAAATGCACGGACAGCAGCTGAAGTATACTAAAATGTATATAAACAGTAAACAATAAAATGTACCCATGAAATGAAATACCAATGAAAATGAAATGTGCCAATATACTAAAATGTATATAATGTAGTTAAGTGTGTGTGTGTACTTAACATGGATATTACAATACATGCCACAAATAAGATTTATATAGAAATGTGATCCTAAGATCAGTAATGAAAATTCTAATGCAATCATGTAAAATAAACACCTTAAAAACCTTGAAGCAACCATAGAAATAAATGGGACTAATCTAAAACAGTAACAGTTTCTGTTGCAGTGATTTGAATTCACTGAGACTAATTTTAGGATTAAACATTGACACATATAATTCTTATATGAAAAAAACATGTATATACTTATACCACTAATTTTGTGTGGAATGTAAACGCAGTGTTTCTTCACAAATATCTTTACTACAATGTGAATTAGATACATCTTTAGTGTGCCTTCATTTCGGTGTATTTCAGTCCTGGTCCCCCTGGACCTGCATGCATGTTTCCCTTCTTCCAGCTCTTCATCGAGCTTTGCAGAGGCCTGAATCCGGCCTGTTCATTTGAATCAGGAGTGCTGGAGTAGGAAAACATTTAAAACATGCAGGGCAGGCCAGTGGGACCGGGACCAGTACTAAAAAAAACACTGCTAAATTAAAAAAAAAAAAAGACTGCATCAGAAATGTCACTTTTAATTTGAAGACCGTGCCTCCTCACTTCCGCCCGCCTTCCATTTTATCGCAGTTAACTTGACGGCGCCGCGGAGAACTAAACGGAGGCAGAGCGGATCAATTTGGAGCCACGGCGGTTGATCGGGATTATGTGGCGACACTGATTGCTGCATCGGTAAGAAACTGCGGCCTCTGGCACCACCGAACGAGCCGTTTCACGGGCCGTTCGTCCGCTTTCACGTTTTACCGCAAACCAGCTAGCATAGCGCCGTGTTTTCTCCTCGCAGACCTCCCCTCTCCCTTTGTTCGCTTGCGCCTTTTTTTGCACCGATGCGGGTTTTGTAAATACTGGCGCAATATGGCTGCCGGATGGGGGGTTGACCAATTATCTCTGCACATATATGAATATGTTGGAGTGTAACCAGCAGGGCCGCTGGTGTGGCGGTCAGTTAATTAACAGGGTAAACTGTGACCTCTGGCTGGTCATCTTCATCATCATCATCAGGCTAAACAACCAGAAACTCGTCTCCAGCAGTCACAGAGGAACATTCATGACAGTCTGATGTCACTGGAGTGTGACTTTAATCTCTCTCTCACACACACACACACACGCTGAGGAGGAGGAGGAGGGCCATCATCATCATCATCATCTCTATTCTGCAGACAATAACAGTGTAGATGAAGAAGTGCAGAGAAAACCTGGAAAACTACTGAGCTGACGCTGCTGTGTCCACCGTCAGGTGACCTCAGGTGAGCTTCCTGTGTGGTTCAGTCAGGTATGGATGCTGTTGACATGGTGACAGGCTGGATTCTCTGGTTACTGAAGTGTGTTGATGCTGCTGGAGTTTAGACACTTTGAGGTCATCAGTTGCTCGTGATGGTAAAGGTGAGGATGATGATGATGATGATGATCATTTTGAGGAAACATCTTAACGCCACCTCCCCATTTCTTCCTGCTCAGAAATGTAAATGTCAGCAGTTTGACCTGCGTTACGTTCCCGTGGTGATGATGTATTGACAGAATACTAACGTCAGTTACCTGGATGTTCCTGCAGGTCTGTGACTCACTGCGAAACTGACGTGATGAGGCGACTCCTCTCAGACTGACGAGCTGCGTTTAGTGGTAACAGGTCTCCTCTCTGCAGGACGTCGTTTTCGTAAGCTGCTGGTAGCCTCAGAGGTCAGTGAACGCATCGTCAGGTGTTTACAGCAACCTGCTTTCTGAGGGATTCCTCCAGAACGTCTGAAGAGTTCGTTCAGTTTAAAGCAGGATTTGCTGTTTACATCACAACACGTAACCGAACACCACAAAAACCAGATTATAACCACAACACGAGTGCACACGTGAACATGCTGAATATTTTGTTTTTCAGTCCAAAACCCAAACGTTGAGCTTAAATGATGAATCAGTTCACACTCTTTGTCCAAGATTGAGTTTTCTGTCAGTGAACAGATGAAATAATCAGACCTGAATCTGAAGTTGATTATTAATTTCTACATTTAGACGAGAATCTCCTGCTTCTCTTGGTCTTAAATGAGTTTAAATCGAGCATCTTTAGGTTTTGGAGACACTGAGACAGATTCATAGATAATGAAAATGATCGTTGGCTCTACTCGAAAGTGTTCGATGCTCGGTGTAATATATCAGTTTTCCTTTTTATGGTGTGACGATGATGCTGAAAGCAGCAGATCTTCCTCCATCTCTGAATCTCTGCTCGTTTAACGATCGGTTTTCCATCCTCTGTTCTGAGCTTTAATCCTCGCAGCGGATCTTTACCTCCTGCTGGATATCTGGCTTCATCTTTCTCTCTGGCCTCGGTCTCGGCTGATCCCGCTCTGATCCTGGTCTCGGCCTGCGCTGCTGTCGTATAGTGTTACTGCGGCGCTGCATGTGTGTGATCTGGCTGCTCGTGCAGCAGCAGGTCTGTGGTTGGTGGTGCAGTTGTTGTCGTGCAGCTCGTCAGAACTCCTCAGTCTGAATCACCTTAAAGCAGGTTATCAGCAGGGTGTTCTGTCTGTAGCTGTCTGTCTGTCTGCAGCTGTCTGTGTGTCTGCAGCTGTCTGTGTGTCTGCAGCTGTCTGTCTTTAGCTGTCTGTGTGTCATTACCTGTCTGTCTGTCTGCAGCTGTCTGTCTGTAGCTGTCTGTCTGTCTGCAGCTGTCTGTCTGCAGCTGTCTGTCTGTAGCTGTCTGTCTGTAGCTGTCTGTCTGTAGCTGTCTGTCTGTAGCTGTCTGTGTGTCTGCAGCTGTCTGTGTGTCTGTAGCTGTCTGTCTGTCTGTAGCAGTCTGTCTGTATCTGCCTGTCTGTCTGTAGCAGTCTGTCTGTATCTGCCTGTGTGTCTGTAGCTGTCTGTCTGTAGCTGTCTGTCTGTAGCTGTCTGTCTGTAGCTGCCTGTCTGTAGCTGTCTGTGTGTCTCTAGCAGTCTGTCTGTATCTGCCTGTGTGTCTGTAGCTGTCTGTCTGTAGCTGTCTGTCTGTAGCTGTCTGTATCTGTCTGTCTGTCTGTAGCTGTCTGTCTGTAGCTGTCTGTCTGTAGCTGTCTGTAGCTGTCTGTGTGTATGTCTCTGTCTGTATCTGTCTGTCTGTTGACAGCAGAGTTTCTGTTCTGCGACCTTTCATGATGCAGAACATCAGTTTCGTAGAATTCTTGAAGTCGTCTGTAGTTATTGATGAGACCTGAAGTTCTGCTGACCAATCCGATCACAGACTCATCGATCCGATCACTGACTCATCGATCCGATCACAGACTCATCGATCAGGCGATGACTCGTCGTTGAATGTCTTTGGGTTTTGGACGGTCGGTCGGACAAAACGAGGCGTCACATCGACAAAGAGATAAAAACCAGAATAATTGAAAGAGACATCGCGGATCCTGAAGGTGACGCCTGAACAGAGCTCAAACATTCAGTTTATTGTCTCGTCCTGTTCGAAGAGGAGCTGCAGCGAGAAACTCGTCTTCTTCAGTACTGACTCGACTTCAGGGTCAACTGATCAGGTCTGAGATGAAACTCGTCGTCATGTTTCTGTGCAGATGCAGATTCACAGTCCGTTAACGAATTCATCAAGATTTAACAGATGAAGTAAACGATCGGCTCGTTAACACGATGCAGCCGTCAGGGATCAAACTGGATCAAAGTGGCTCCACCTCGAAGAGTCAATGAAGCATTTATGAGTTTTTATACTTTAAAGGACATTTTGTTGATACTTGTGTTTGTGTAATTAGTGAATTTAGAGTAATCTGGAAACTGACGGATTCTTCTGACATTTTCCAGACGAATCAATCGATAGTGAGGATAATCATTAGTTGTAGAAACTTTGAATGAAGTCAGATTTGGATTTTGGGTGGTGGAGGATCGACCTCTGACCTCTGACCTCTGACCCTGCTTCCTGCTCTAAAGTGAAAGATTCACTTCAATCAGTTAAAACGTTAATCTGAGACAAACGCTGCTGATTTGAGCTGAAGTCGAGGAGAATGAAGGGAAAGATGGCCGACGAGGTCACTCGCTGCCAATTAGTCTGTTGAAGGAAGCTGAAAGACTCTTCATCACGGAGGAGAGAAGCCTCAGTGCAGCGAGACGACAGTGTCTCAGACGCTCAGGGCGTCTTCATCATGTCTTCAGGACGCTGAAACATCAGATTGTGGCTGTTTTTTACATGTTTACACAGGACATGACCTCATGACCTCTGTTCAGTCATTCAGCTGAAAGTCAGAGTCATGAGCTGAGCGACTGTTCATTCAACCTTTATTTCACCTCGAGAGATTGTTGAGGGGGTGTCCTCATTTACACTGGTGTTGAGATACGGAACAAACCAACGGCAGACGATAAATCAGTTAAATACAGAATAATAACATGCCATCAAGGGAATGACAAAAAATGTAACAACGTTAAACTGAAATAAATAAAAGAGATGAATACAATATTAAAAATAAACATTTACAATCAATTAAAACCACGTCTGAAATGAGGCCTTTGAACAGTCATTGTGGCGGTGATGTCACAGTCGTGATGTCACTGTCGCGGTGATGTCACTGTCGCGGTGATGTCACAGTTGCGGTGATGTCACAGTTGCGGTGAAGTCACAGTAGCGGTGATGTCACAGTTGCGGTGATGTCACAGTTGCGGTGATGTCAGTCGTGGTGATGTCACAGTTGCGGTGATGTCACAGTTGCGGTGATGTCAGTCGTGGTGATGTCACAGTCGTGGTGATGTCACAGTCGCGGTGATGTCACAGTAGCGGTGAAGTCACAGTCGCGGTGATGTCACAGTCGCGGTGATGTCACAGTCGCGGTGATGTCACAGTCGCGGTGATGTCAGTCGTGGTGATGTCACAGTTGCGGTGATGTCAGTCGTGGTGATGTTAGTCGTGGTGATGTCACAGTTGCGGTGATGTCACAGTCGCTGTGATGTCACAGTTGCGGCGTGTCAGTCGTGGTGATGTCAGTCATGGTGATGTCACAGTTGTGGTGATGTCAGTTGTGATGATGTCACAGTCGTGGTGATGTCACAGTTGTGGTGATGTCAGTCGCGGTGATGTCACAGTCGTGGTGATGTCACAGTCGTGGTGATGTCACAGTCGCGGTGATGTCACAGTTGCGGTGATGTCACAGTTGTACTTATTGTAATAATTGTCATTTTAGTCATTGTGATAATGTTATTGGTTGCAGAAATCCCTCCAAAATGTTTAGTGTTACGAGTCAGCCGAGTTCATGTTGTTGCAGCTCTTCAGTTCTTCACAAGGGATTGTGGGAAATGTAGTGAAATGGCTTTTACACAGGAAGTATCACGTACAGTTTGTCGCTGTGTGTTTGTGGCTGAGAGGAATCATCACTAATAGATTAATAATCAGAAGAACCTGTTTCAAATACATTTCTGACACTAGTTTGATCCACGCAGGAGCTTTCAGTCCCTCGACTGATCTGAAAGTCTGAGAATCATCAGACTTTTCATCTGTTTTCAGCGTCGGACTCGCAGCATTTCACGTTCTAGAAATGGTTTCACTGATTTATTTAGTTCTGAGTTGGTCTTTAAAGGTTTTGATATTTCCGTGTCGTCTGCTGCCTCGAGCAGGAAACTGTTGAAATGTTTTTGGTAACGTGTTTAGTTTGCTGTCATCACATGGATCAGAGATCTGTTCTGTACATGCAGGTTATTAATAATTATTGATCATAAGTTCAGATTCTGAGGGTGAAGTCGTCTTACAGATGATCTGTCCTCTGTCCTCAGGCTCGTCAGCGTCCTCATCAAGTCCATCAGCTGTGACGTCACCTCAGGGTCCAGGTGTTAGTCTGTACCGGCCTGTATGCAGCCTGTCTGGGGCCCGGCCTAATTCCTGGTGCTCCTACTTTCCCTCCTCCTCCCTCCTTTCCCTACCCTCCTACCCTCCTCCCCTGCCCCCTCCCTCCATCCTCACCCTTCCCAACCCCCCACCCCCCCCCCACACACACACACACACACACACACGCGCCGACTACCAGCGTTTAGCCCGGACCAACGGCCTGGCTGGCTGCCCCCCTACAGGTGGATGAATGAAGACCCCATTCAAGAGCCCAGCGGCCCCGCGGCCCCGAGCAGACGGAGGTGAGTTACATCAAATGCTGATGGTGTCAGTTTGAGGATCAGTGGAGATGAAACCAAAGCAGGGTCGGGGTTTGTCGTTTCCTCTCACCTGTGTGCAGGTGTGCAGGTGTTACAGCACGTCCTGTGAGCCCCTTAAAGTGTGACCACAGGGGGGCGCTGATGTGTGGACATTAATGTCGGTGCTTCGAGAGTTATTTGTTTATTCAGACTTCAGAATCAGTGCAAAAAGGCCTGAAAATACTTAAAGTTCACGTTTATGTTGAATTTTCAGATTCACATTCAGTCACGTCGACGTCTGTGAGCTAATAACCGACACATTGATGAGCTCTCATCGATCAAGTTTTTTTTCCACATTAAATCGCCTCCTGACTCTTGGAGCTCAGATGTCAGAGTGTCTGTGAACGCACCGCCTGTCAGTGTGATGGATGCTGAGTGTTTGTATTTCAGGACATTCAGGCGTGTCTGCAAACATGATGAAGAAAAAGAACTCGCACAAGTAAGTCTGATCAATGTGTCAATCAAAAGTTTTCATGTGACGTTACCTCCAAAGACAGCTGGAACATCTGCTTCTCTTCTTCTCTCCTCCAACCTCCTTTTCTTTTATTTCCTCTCTCTCTTACATTTACTTACATTGTCACACTCTTTCTTCATCTTCTCTCTTCCTCTTTGTGTCTCTCATCCTTCTTTTCCGCCTCGGTTTTTCCTCTCGTCCTCTGCAGGAAACAGAGGGCCAGCGTCGGCCCCAGTAAGACTCTGGCTCAGCCCAGAAGGAACATAGTGGGCTGCCGGATCCAGCACATCTGGAAGGAAGGCAGTAAGTTGGATCTAAAGAGTGTTTGGACGCCTGAAGTCAGACTGTCGTGCTTCTAATGTGTGTGTGTGTGTGTGTGTGTGTGTGTGTGTGTGTGTGTGTGTGTGTGTGTGTCCTCACAGGTAAGTCGTCCCAGTGGAAGGGGACGGTCCTGGACCAGGTCCCTGTTAACCCCTCTCTCTACCTGATCAAGTACGACGGCTTCGACTGCATCTATGGCCTGGAGCTGTACAGCGACGAGCGGGTGGTGGGACTGGAGGTCCTGCCCGACAGAGTGGGTGAGGAAGAGAGGAACTCCCCCTCTGACACCGTTACACTGCGCTGACTCGGGGTTCCTCATTGGCTGCTGTTCTGTCAGTTTGATCACAGCAGCCTCTGGTGGATGTTAGAGGAACTGCAAGCTAACAATTTTACATACAGATGTGGTTTTGTTCATCACCATGACGACTGTATCTGGCTAGCAGATGTGATGATGTCAACGTAACCTCCTTCTCTGCCTCTCTGTGATTGGTCCAGCTCCGGCCCGCGTGAGCGACTCGCTGCTGGCGGAGACGATGATTGGGAAAGCAGTGGAGCACATGTTTGAGACGGAGGACGGGCCGAAGGAGGAGTGGAGGGGGATGGTGCTGGCCCGAGCCCCCATCATGACCTCCTGGTTCTACATCACCTACGAGAAAGACCCGGTGCTTTACATGTACCAGCTGCTGGACGACTACAAGGAGGGAGACCTGCGCATCATGCCCGACTCCAGTGAGTGGAATCGCACCAGTGGCACCAGTGGCACCAGTATCTAAGAGGTTTCAGCCGCATGTTGGCTGTTTCATCTTTAGTTTTAGTGAATCGAATCTTTTTTTAGTCTCGTTTACAGTCAGCTTTACTTTTCATCATCGTTTTCTTTAAAATTTGTATTTTTATTGAGTTTTAAATGTGTTTTTGTTTGTTAATGAAGTTTTTGCGTTTTTTTTTTCATTCAAATTTTTATTTTTTATTTAGAACAAAATCATAACAGATCTTACAGAACATCATGTAAACAATTTTTCCCTGTTTTTCCATTTCCTCAATCCCAGGTAACAATAAATTCACATAAAAATAGAGTTCAAGTAAAATAAAACAATCAAGATATGACCCCCTGACGTACACCGAGGCAGCACTGCAGGTACAGGAACAAGGTCTTAACTTAAAAGGGGGGCCTTCCACCTTCAACATGCCCCTTATTACTAAATACAGAGAAAAATTTAATAATGAAACAGAATTTAAATGGTGAGAAAGGGTCAAAGTAGAAATAGATAAGATAATTAAAAAACTAATAATAATATTTAATTGAAATACTACTAAAACAATAAAAATAAAAAATAGTATGAGGAATGGCCCAGGTCTGCCTACCTAAGCACATTAACATGCCCATATATTTGCATAATTACCTGTTTACACATTTATTTACAGACCTTCAGATTCACAGTCCCTGGTCTGCAGAGGTTTGCACATTAAGAGCTCGATTACCTACTAAAGAAATAAGTACCAATAAATAACTGAATAAGTTATAAAAAATAAGAACAAATAGATGGTCTTAAGTACCACTTTATAATAATTATGTTACCTCAATGCATACTGCATTTTGTTAGTTTTTGCGTAGTTTTTGTAACGAGATGATCGATCCGTCTGTTAACAAACGAGCATCATGTGATCGCACACCTGACCCCGTCACCTGTCACCTCTCTCTCTCTCTGCAGACGACAGCGTGGCGGCGGAGCGGGAGCCCGGCGAGGTGGTCGACAGTCTGGTGGGCAAACAGGTGGAGTACGCCAAAGAGGACGGCGGGAAGCGGTCGGGGATGGTCATCCACCAGGTGGAGGCCAAGCCCTCCGTTTACTTCATCAAGTTCGACGACGACTTCCACATCTACGTCTACGACCTGGTCAAGACCTCCTAAGGCCAGAAAACCCGGTCTGGGATCCCCAAAAAAGACTTACCGAGACCTGCCTAGACCCACCGACCCCCCACCACCACCACCACCCAATGAAGAGACGCTACAGCTTTGGTTTTAATCATCCTGATCCTGATCCTGATCCAGAATCTACGGAGACGCCCGAGACAGATGATCCGTTCTTTACTTGTTTTATGAAACGCCTTAAAAAAAACGCCCTGAGGTCATTTATCATTCATCGTTTGTTTAGACCCGATCAGGATGCTTCCTGCTGAAAGAGAAACCTAGTTCCAGAGCCCCAGAGGAGACCAGGGAGCCAGCGTTGTTTGGATTAACTGTAATCTTGACTAAAATCACACAAAAAAAATGGTTTTGTTTGAAAAGTTGACTTTTTGAGCCTGAGACGTCTGCGAGGACACGATCCTGAGACGCTCCAGACCAGACAAAAAGGTCTTCGGACCCAAATACCATCAGGTCTGGATCCTTTCAAGAAACCAGACCCCCTCCACCCTTTCCTGAAACCCTGTCAGACCGTTTGAGACCTCTGCAGTCGGGAGGGGGTGGCAGGTCTGAGTCTGCCGGGGTTAATGAAGGGACGGGACTTCGGGCCCCTTTAGATGAAGTGAAAGGTATAGGTGGACGCAGCTCACGTCCAATCACGGAGGATTTTACCGACCCCGCCTCCTGCAGGTCACCTGTTGACCAACGAGGACGCTGGGTGGGGGAAAGAACCAGAGGACGCAGATTCTGTCAGTGTTGGTCTTTTTGTTGATTCCTTATTACCCAGAATGCCTTTAGGTTCTACATCAGACAGTCAGAGGGGCTCAGCCTTCACATCACCTGTTAGCATTGTTAGCTGCCCCGCTAGCTGCTCGTCACAGGGTCGCCGCACAGATTGGGTTAGAGTAAGAATGCTAACGAGCTGCTCTGACCAGAAAACGTTTGCGCTTTGTGTGAACTCAGCTGTTTGAACAGCTTCTGGATCAGCTTCAGTTCCTGAATATCCACATGAAGGTTTGATGTTTCAGATTTGTGCCAAAAAGATTTTCATCAAAGTGTTGTCGACCCTGATGACGAGGAGGATGACGACGGCGCCGCCGCCTCCTCTAACGACGCGTGTTCACCTCATCTGACGCCGTCTGTCCGGGACGAGGCGCTTCAGCTCCTTTATTTAACGTTTCAGTCAAAGGTTTGGAACGTGTGTTTTACTGCACGTCCCTCTGTTAGCTGAGCAGCAGTGGACGGCGTCTGTCCACACGAGGACGTCCAGGACGTGTCCATGTGCTGCTTCTGCAGGTTGAATAATGCCGGGGGTGTCGGCTTTACGTCAGAGCACGACGGCGTCTCTGTCGTCTCATCGGGACGACGAGATTCCCAAAAGCCTGAATGTTCCTTTAAAGTCTTCCTCAGACAGCCGACCTGATATTGATCCAATCAGTCCTGAGTTTAAAAAAAGATGTCGGCACAACAAATCAGCCAACTGACCAAGGTCTGATGTTTTCTGATTGGCTGGACTCCCCCGGCGTGGGCTGGTCCAGGTGCACAGGTGGTTTGTTGTGGACCAAACCTGCTGGCTGGGTTCAACTGAACCAGCGTCTCCGGTTGGAAGTTGATTTATGGTTTCTGTGATTTCATAGCAATCTCTTCTTCTTCTTCTTCTTCTTCTTCTTCTTCTTCTTCTTCTTCTTCTTCTTCTTCTTCTTCTTCTTCTTCTTCTTCTTCTTCTTCTTCTTCCACGCTGTACAGTTTCTTCTTCGTCTCTCTCTCTATCAGCTGGCTCGTACTGAGCCTTGTTTTCTTTGTTCTGTTCTTTGGTTTGATTCCACCTTGTCGTTCTGTTCTGTGTGCCTCGGCTGGAGGCCACCGCCTGCGGCTCCGCCCCCTGCAGGATTATTTCTGAAGGATGAATCTCTGCTTTTCTTTGTGGAAGGAACACTTTGAGGCTCTGGGCAGGTGTTTGCAGCTTCCTGTCCCTACAGTTGGCGCTCAGTCTGAAGGTTCTCTCTCATCCACATCGTCCTGCGCTCGTATCTTCGTGAGCAGCCATGTTGCCTGAAGGGCCTGGAGGTCTCAGACTGAGCGTGTTGGAGCAGTTTGTTCAGTCCTGAATGGATCTTCTCGCCTCTTTGATACTGAGGAACGTTCTGACTGTAGAACACAGACTCTGGAACGGAACCAGAACGTTCTACCTGTGCCGGAACACACCTGGTGTGGACGTTAGCATCACCGTAGTACGAGTTTTATCCAGATGAGGTCCCGTGTTGTGGTTCTCCAGTCGAGCGTTTAAACTGCTCTGGGATCTGTTCGGTTCAGCAGCTTCAGGTGAGCTCTGGTTGGACAGGTGCGGAGTGACTTGTGGTGTTTATGACTCTGACGTCCAGGTGTGTCCTGCAGGTAGCGACATGCTCAGCTCCGGAGGAAACAGTCTGACTTCATGACTTTAATGTGTAATTTGGTCTTTTGTTGTAAAATCTTTCCTATTAAAACATTCGAGAGCAGCTGATGTTTCCGTGTTCAGGTAGAAGCGCGTCTCGATTGGGCTCACCTGGTCTGTCCGGAGGTTCGGTTCCAGAAGACTTTTGATTGGCTCTTCTGTCTCTGGTCACCTGGACCATCGAGCCGCCGCCAGAGGAATCAGCTGTTTCAGCTCTACTGTATGCTTGGGGCATCACCCACAATGCACCTGGCCTCAGGCTGATAGACCGTGGGACGTTTAGCCCGCAGTGAGACTCCTGGGTGGTGGGGGGCCAGAACTGTGTCTGGGTGGGTCTTCAGCCTCCATGATGTGGACATCAGTAGTCGCCTGTTCAGGAGCCGACACGCCGTTCGTATTTTACAGAAGTGTGTGTGTGTGTGAGAGAGAGAGAGAGTGGGTGTGTGCGTGTGCGTGCGTGCGTGTGTGTGTGTGTGCGTGCGTGCGTGCGTGCGTGTGTGTGTGTGTGTGTGTTGTTTTTGCATGCCTCTATAGCTCAGTGTAAATCGATGTGAGTTGCATGTCTGTGTAGTTTCAGTTGTTCGGCTGACTTCCGTCTCTTGTGGCTTTTCGGTGCCTTTCGTTTTCTTTCTCTTCTTTTCTTCCTGTTTGTTTTGTATCGTGTGTCTCCGGCTGCTGTTTTTGGGGTTGTTGAGCAAAAAAAATAGAAAAATGAAAGATTATCCTCCTGCAAGCAGAAGTGACAGCAGTTACTGTCATGTGACCACGGAGGTGACGACGGGCGTGAATTCTGCTTCCGGGTGGATCGTCCCTTTAAAGAGTGCCAACTACAGATGTCAGTGTTGTACAGCAGTGAACAGCTCACACTATTTACTAAAATAAACCATTTCTCTGTTTTTTCACTCTGAGTCTGTCTGTGCTTCTGTGACACCAGAACAAATGAATGAAAGAAATGAAAAGAAAAGAAAAACAGGTTTGTTCACCATCCAATCAAACATCAGGATCTGAGTCACGTGATCTGCAGCAGGTTTGTTCACTTACTGAAGAGACAAACAGAATTTATTCATTTATTCATTTGTGGACGTAAACAAACATGTTCACAGTGGTTCTATTAAACATCAGCCTGCAGAAAGGAGCAGAAACCGAAATATTGTTTATGACATTTGCAGAAAGTATCTCAAGATCAATACAAAACTACTAATAATAATAGATATTTCTATCTGTACAGTGCAGATGATTCAGACTGGTTGACTGGTTGGAGGAGGTGTGAGAGGAGCGGGGCCCGATCAGGTCTATGTAAGAATAAACTTCATGTCGTAGCATTAAAATCTATGATCGATCAGATAAATATAGTTTTTGGGTTTTGTCTGGATTTTTTGTGTGAATAAGCCTCTGAGCAGCTTTTTGTTACATCATCTCATTTTATAAATGAAGAGAAAGAAAAAAAGATGAAGACTGAAGATTCAGAGACCAGCAGAATGAGATTTAATCATCTTCTCTATTTACAGGATATTAACTGATATCGTCAAATAGATAGATAGATAGATCAATTTAATTATCCAACTCTAATATGTGCACCTGTGTAATACCTGTGCAGCAGGTACGTGTTGCTGGTAATGCTTTAGTACTTTCACTTAAAGATCTTGTTGGCTTTAATGAGGTGAGTAAACAAGTGTTTGTTGACAAGTTCGTCATGTCAGCTTAAAGGCTAAAGATATGTCGACGTTGTGTTCAGCACTTATTTTAAAAGTATTTGAACATGAACATCAGTTATTGGAGGTTTAAAATATTAAGATCATGTGAATATTACAGGGCGTGCAGTTGCTCGCCAAAACGCCGGGTGTCGCTGTTGTTTCATTTCACTGCGAACATTCCCATAATGCACCTCTCCGCATTTACAAGCTCTGTTTTCCTATTTGTTAATTCCTATAAACAAGCGCACAGACCGGCTGAAGGGTGTTCGAGCTAAAATGAAATGGTGAAAGACGGAAAAAAGAAATGTTGAGTATCAAAATGTGACACCGTCAGTCAAAGAGCGGGAGAGCCGCTACAGGCAGTGTCAGCGCCATATTTGAATCACGTGATCCTTCTAGTTCATGAGTGTGATGATTGGTGTGATCACGGTTCATCCGTGACTGGTGCAGCCCAACTTGTTACGCTTTGCGCCTCAGCCCATCTGATCCTGAACCGGAAGTCATGTTTATTTATAATGTTTAAGTGAAAAAGTACGACCAGAGAGAGGAGACAAGCTAAGAGTCAACAACGTGGACTGTCACAATACTGAGGTGTCCCACTCTGTGAGTGCTCCTCTGCAGCACGAGGCGTTTATGGTCGAAGTGTTGCATTCAAACATGTCATCTTAATAAAGTGTTTTTAAAAAGGACGTCAGATCTAACAACTGATAAAATGGTATAAGGGGTATCAATAACACTATAACAACAAAAGTCAAAAAAGTGAGAATATTACATTTAACAAAATGTTTATTCTGTTTTACCCCTTTAAAAAGATATTCTAAAATAAGATAAAATGATCACAGCGATAGTCTGAAAGTTTCACTGTCATGTATCGCGATACTTCTCCACGTTGACTTCACGACTCCGAGATCTCGTCCATGCAAACAAAGATGGTGGCTTCCTGATGGTCCATGTGGCTTTGAAGACAGAAGAGTCCGTCATAACTTTACATTGACTTATTGAATATAACTGAAACTATCAGCAGACTCGGCGGTGAAGCTGCGAGCAGCTCTGTGAACAAACAAAAATGCAACACGACGATGTAAGTGTGATCAGTTCATTTGAAGCTGCTAATGTGCTCTGCTAAGTCTGCATGCTAACGTTAGCCTACCGGTATTTATTTAAAAGCTGGCTAATCAGTGTTCTCTTCTGTCTAATGATTATTAGCTAGACTAATTACCGAACAGTAATTATCTTTACAAAGGATGCACTAACAGAAATATAATGTTTGAGCAACATTTGAGGCACTTTGGCAGTAAGCTAGCTGGACTCGGTTATTTCATGTCCAATGTGACGCCAGACTCCGTTCTAAAACGGTCAGTTTTAAGGTTTTCCGGCTTCTCTGCAAACACACCGCTGAATTCTGTCGGAGCAGAACGTCGTCAACACGTTACCACCGTCCGCTTTGATCAAATTCAGAATATAAGACCTGAACACAGCAGATATCTGCAGATGCATGGACTTGATGATACAGAGACTTTAAAAAAGATTGTATGTGACTGACAGTCTGTCAGCTCTGATGCAGCCTTTACTCCTGATGAGGATGTTTGTAATGTGTGAAATGTGCTTCCTGCAGGTGATCTGGGACATTATTGGGAACAAACAGTTCTGCTCCTTCAAAGTGAAGTAAGTGAAACTCTTTCTGCTCCGTATTCATTCATTCATTCATTTGCTCCTTTATTCGGTCAGTACAGAAGTTGTAAAGAAGCTGAGAGATGATGTAAAAAGCTCTGGGAGGATTTCCTGCTGTTTGTGCTTCATTGACTGGTTTTAATGTACGTATGTTCAAACTAAGTGTGAAGCGATGCACAGATTGAGAAGTGGCTCAAAGTTTCAATCTTTAATCATTTTAGTCTCATGTTTACAGAGATTACGTCTGAGTCAGATTTTAGCCTGTTTCTCAGTCCAAACAAAGGGGGTAGAAACCATGTATCTCCTCGTTCTCTCATCAGTTATATTCACCTAATATTTATTTTGCTATCCTCTGTTTTATATTAATATGCAGCAAAGTGTTGAAGTGTTTGCCGTGTTGTGGAACTAGAGAACGGACACATAATGACCTGAAAACGCGTCTTAAAGAAAACGGCGTCATCGTGCTCTGGTTGGCTTTGATTGCTGAATATAAAACTAACTGGACTAAATAGATTTCAACAGAGTGACGTTTGCGTCTCTGACAGAAAACCAGCAGGAGGTTTAATCATGAACAGTTTAAGCTCAGGTGTCGTCTTCTCTCCTCCGTCTGCGCAGGACGAAGAGCCAGAACTTCTGTCGGAATGAATACAACATCACGGGGCTGTGCAACCGCTCGTCCTGCCCGCTGGCCAACAGCCAGTACGCCACCATCAGAGAGGAGAAAGGTGAGACTGAGTGCGCCCCCCCATGAGCCAGTAACACAGAGGAACTGAGGAAAACACCTGCAGGAGCTGCCGGACGTGATTTCAGCTTTGTGATGATATGAACTCGAGTCTTAGACGCCTCATGATTCTAATATTTGATTGATGTGATTGATCAGTTCATTAATAATGGTTTCATTTCCTCTTCAGGTCAGTGTTTCCTCTACATGAAGGTGATTGAGAGAGCAGCGTTTCCTGCCAAGATGTGGGAGAAGGTGAGTAGGACGCTTGTTCATTGATCCCACTTCATGTTTCAGTTCAGAGAAGCTTTTTAACCCGTTTACCGTTTGATGTTGTGACATCAGAACGTTCAGTGACACGTGTGTGTGTGTGTGTGTGTGTGTGTGTGTGTGTGTGTGTGTGTGTGTGTGTGCGTGCGCGTGCAGGTGAAGCTCAGTAAGAACTACGAGAAAGCTCTGGAACAGATCGATGAGAGTTTGATCTACTGGCCTCGATTCATCAGACATAAATGCAAACAGCGTTTCACCAAGATCACCCAGTACCTGATCCGCATGCGCAAACTGGTCCTCAAGAGACAGTAAGTACCCACAGAGCAGACAGAAATAAAACCTGATAAATGAAGAATGTAAACAAATAAAATGAGAATTGAGCGATTGAACCTAAAATTACAAGACAAGCAGTAGAAATACACACAGTATCCACAAGCAGCGTTGTTCTTAAAGTAATACTGCAGTACTGCAAACACAAGCAGGACGTCAGTACGTCACGCTGAGCGACGGCTCACAGGTTTGATGTCCGACTGTTTTCAGGAGGAAGCTGGTTCCTCTGAGCAGGAAGGTGGAGAAGAGAGAGAAGAGGAAAGAGGTGAGCGACCTTCTGCTCTTCACAGTTAGACTGAGACAGGTGTGACAGGTGTGTTAACCCGTCTGTCCCGTCCGCAGGAGAAAGCTCTGATCGCCGCTCAGCTGGACAACGCCATCGAGAAGGAGCTGCTGGAGAGACTCAAGCAGGGAACGGTACGACGCCACCGGCGGCTGTCCTGGGATCAGTCTTACCGTTAGAACATCACCTCAGTGTTTACAGTCGCACTCAGCCAATCAGGACATGCTAACGTGCTAACATTAATATCCTCTTTGATCACATGACTGTATTGTTGTCATGTGAGCTAATGTTAGCAGTTAGCAGTTGGCTCAAAGTCCAGTTTCTAACAGAATCTGAAGCAAAGTGTGTGTGTGTGTGTGTGTGTGTGTGTGTTATAGTACGGAGACATCTACAACTTCCCAATCCACGCCTTCGACAGAGCTCTGGAGCAACAGGACGAAGAGAGCGAGTCAGATGAGGAAGAAGAGGAGGAGGAGGAGGAGGAGGAAGATGACGAGGTGATGAAGGACTCTTCACACAGAGTTTCAGTTTGTTTGTGTTTCTGTGCACAGTCTCTGACCGTGTGTGTGTGTGTGTGTGTGTGTGTGTGTGTGTGTCTGCAGGACGTCGGCAGGAGAGAGTTCGTGGTGGATGAAGAGGTGGAGGAGAGCGACCTGAGCGACTTCGAGGTAAATCGCCGTCACAGATTCACGAAGCTTCTGGACACAGAAACTCTTTTCTGTCCAGTATGTGAGGGATAATAATAAGAAGGGAATGGATGACGCGGAGGCGCGGACCTTCGCTTCGTGTCGGACGGTTGCTTCCACGAAGTCCATTCATTTCTGATAATGGACACCTCGAAGGGCATTATCCCGCTTATACCATGGTCACTTACGAAAAAAATAAATATTGAATCAATTATGAACACCTTAATGTTGTTTTTTACCGTTAAAATCCGAAGTTTTTCACAAGAAGCGGCTGAGCGACTATTTAATATCTCTCGTGACGCGTTGCCAAGGTAACCAGCTCTGGCCACAGAACCTGCAGCTCAGTCGGCCGCAGCTCTTATATTAGGCCTGATCAGTGGAGGGAAGTGAGATGATTGATTAACGTTATGTTACGTTACAAAGTATCATTTCAGAGGACAAGTGCACCTCTTACCGCTCGTGTTTGTCCAGAGGATGATGCGAAAATTTGTTTCAAAGAATCAAAGTCAACAGAAAGTTTCCTAAATCGTTTTTATTGCAAGAAATAGCCTCATGGTTTTCTTCGTGTTTACCTCGTCCTTTTCATCCTCTAAATTGTTCAGTTCCTCCGGTGTCACCTCCTTCTTATATTCTCTCCTCTCTTTCTCTTCTGCTGCATCCCAGCCTTCAAAATTATCAAATTCACCAAACAGGTCAAATGAAACTATAAAATCACTCATGTTTTGCCGTCGTGATAAATAAACTGTGAAATAATTTACGTTAACGTATGCTCTGAGTTTCTGTTGCCACGGTTACCAACTAGCGTTTGAGCCAGCGCAACAATTTAGAACAATCAGGCTATTTGACCGGAACTTCTTTCACAGGTGTCCTATGACAGTTTTTAACGGACACCCTGCAGCCAATCAGAATCGAGTATTCACCCAGACCATGGTATAATCATATTTAATATTCAGGAACAGAAGCAGACTGAGCGTGTGTCACAGGGAAGTTCAGGTGTTACAGGCAGCAGCAACAGAGTAGAGAAATACAAATGATAAAATATAAGCTGACTCCATGTATTTATATTTTATACAAAGCAGTATATGAAAGGAACAATATGTAAAAACATATGTTGCCTTAAAAATACACAGCCAACCCCTAACCCCGTAGATTCTGTGCTCAGATGATCTCTGGTGTCGAGCTGCAGGTTCATCATGTGTGAAGCCTCCATGTTTCAGTCTGTAGCTTCTCTGCAGCAGCGTCCACATCTATGCTTCAGACGTCGTCACCTCGAGCTGATTGTTGTTGCTCCATGTGATGAAGCTCTCTGTCCGTCCTCTGGACTCCTCTGGACAGACAGTCTCTAAGTGAAGACAGCATGTCTCTCTGGACGTTATTCACTGGAGTCAGACGTGTTAACATAGAGAGAAGTTCAGTTTCACCAACGAACACTGAACACCTTTAATTAAACTCCTTCACAGTCTAGATAGTGAGTCTGGACAGACGTGATGGAAGCTGCAAACAGCCACGTGGAGGCGAAAACCACTAAAACCACTCAGCTGTTCTCAACAAACAAATTTGTTTCTGTTCATTCTGTTTGAATCACAAATATAAAAAAAGAAATTTACAATAAAAATGTAGAACTGATCTGTTTCACAGTGAAAAGAGTTTAAAACTGAAGTAAGACTTTGTTTAATGTGGAGGACACGAGTCCACAGTCAGTTTTCATCGTGGAGTCGAGAGCAGAGCTGCACAGGATGAACCGAGTGTTCTGATCGTCAGGACGTTTAGTTTCTGGACTTTTCTTTGTCTCGTTATGATAAACTGACATCGCCCCGACGATCACGACGCATCAAACACAAAGCAACAAAACAAATGTTCCAATCCTGACGTGCAGTGGACGGACGTGTTTGACCTCAGAGGAAACATTTCGTCTCTGCTTCATGTCGATTCTGTCGATCAGAAAATAATCATTTCATCAGCAGCTCGTTAACGTGTTTCCCATCAATCCATCGGATTGATCCTCGATCAGAAACAAAACATTCGGTCTGCTCACCTGTCTGTCTCTGTCTCACCCATCTGTCTCTGTCTGTCCATCTGTCTGTCTCTGTCTGTCTGTCTGTCTGCTCACCTGTCTGTCTCTGTCTCATCTGTCTGTCTCTGTCTCACCTGTCTGCCTGTCTCTATCTGTCTGCTCACCTCTGTCTGTGTCTGTCCATCTGTCTGCTCACCTGTCTGTCTCTGTCTCTGCCTCACCTGTCTGTCTCTGTCCGTCCATCTGTCTGCTCACCTGTCTGTCTCTCTCACCTGTCTGTCTCTGTCTCTGCCTCACCTGTCTGTCTCTGTCCGTCCATCTGTCTGTCTCTGTCTGTCTGCTCATCTGTCTGTCTCTGTCTCTATCTGTCTGCTCACCCGTCTGTCTCTGTCTCACCTGTCTGTCTGTCTGCTGATCTGAGAGCAGCTGACTGAGCTCAGTGATCGGAGGCTTTTTAAAGACTCGTGAAGTTTAGAAATAAGAAAAAACTGATCAGCGTGAACATTTTTGATCTAAATGTTTTTCTTTGGTCTCTCAGGACATGAACAAACTGAAGACGAGCAGCGACGAGGAGGAACAGGACGAGGAAGACGAGGAGTCCAGTGAAGAGGAGGAAGAGGAGGAGATGGAGGTGGAGACGCAGACGAAGGCCTCCAAGTCGAAAGGCAAATCTCCAGCTAACGGCTCAGTGGCGAGGAAGAAGCGAGCGTACGTGGAGATTGAGTACGAGCAGGAGGCGGAGCCCACCACCAAGAGCAGAGCCACGTAGTGATGTCACAGCCTCTGCCGCCAATCGAACTCCGAGCTGTCTGTGAGGTCGGCGGCCTCGCCCCTGAGGACACGCCCCTCCATGTAAACGCACTCATCGGTGTGTTTAAAGCTCCGTCTTCTGCTTTCTGCCAGTCTGAACAGTGACGCCGGTAAACGTTGGCGTGCAGCGTCAGAACTTTTGGACTTTATCTCACATTGTGGTTAACGAGGCAAATGAGAAGGAAACCAGGACAGAACCAGTCAGGCTACGTCAGAGTCTGCAGAGGAAGCACTCGTCCGCCTCTCCTGGTCTTCCTAGCTAACAAGCTACATGCTAACCATTAGCGCTGTACGTCCAGTAACCAGTTCAGTTCAGTTCAGTCTTACCCAGCAGTCCTCTGATGAATCCTCCTCCATCAGTTTGAAAGACGTCGTTTGTGCCGCCGTTGTACTTGATAAGTGTTCCTATTATTTTGTCCACCCCGCTTACATCACTGAGGGGAGTCAAAATGAGAGAAACACCTGTGAGACTGAACATTTCAACCATGAAGGAGGATTTATCACAGGTCAGCTGCTTTAGTTTGAGCTGGGTGTACCTATTAAACTGGCCACTGATCAGTTATCACCAACCTCACAACCCACGATAACCAGGTTACATTTAAAGAGACAGTCCACCCAAAAGTGCAAAAATAAACCAGTTGGTTTGGTTTTTTGAGACTTCAGATATCTGGCTTTTATTAGAAATTAGTTCCACTTAAAATGAGTAAAAATAGAATAAATCAAGCTCAGAGATTTATTTTCTCTCCCAGAATAAATCATGAAAATCCTTTTGGTCGTAACTTTTTGCCCCTGAGTCCACATGTCCTCATAAAACAGGGTCCCCGTAAGTCCCGTAAGGTTGTGTTCACTGTGTTTTCTGTTTTCTGTGTTTGTCTGGAAGCTCCAGCTGGAGATGTGATGAGTTCAGGTGTAACTTCTTCATCATCTCACTCTGTTGGAACAGAAGTCACCCAAAGTGACTTCAACTCGTTTTCCTCATTAAAAAAATGCTTCGTTAAATATTAAAAACAACAAATGTCAATAAAACAACTTTGGAAAAAACTCTGTAATCCTGATCTGACAGAAAAACAGGACAAAAAGAACATGTTAATGATTAGTCATGGGAAATCTGGATGATTCTGATCTAGAAGTTTTGTCCAGGAGAGCAGGAAGAGATCAGGATGTTTTAGTTGTGATCTGGTTTCACTCCGGTTTTAAGACCAGTGTGACCTCGTCTAACTCGTGTTTCACATTAGCCTCTCTGACAGCAGGGTTACGTAACAGGAAGCAGAGTGGAGCGAACAGGATGTTGACCATCCCGATCAACACCATGAGACAGGGAAAACCCACTGCCTGGGCCAGAGCGCCCCCTGTGGACGGTCCTGAAACAACAGATTTTTAAATATTATTATCATGAGAACAGAAACTTCTTAAATACTTTATAGTACTACATGTTTGTGAAAATAGGATCACGTTTCCCATCCAGGATGATTCAGTTGTTTGTAATGATTATCACTGAAGAATTTGTGTTTAAGTCAAATAGTGTGAAACACTAATAATTATTTGACTTTATTGAAATAACATCTTTAGTGATTTCTGTCCATTTTCAGTTCGCTGTCCTCTCCTTTGACCATATATGGTCATTGACCCACCAGTGCAGTGTGTGTGTGTGTATATGTGTGTGTTACCTATAGCAAACCCCATACACAGCGCCACGTCAGCGATAGCATAGACGCTGCCGTAGACGGAGGCGTGACGGATGTCGACCAGGTAACCCATGATGGCCATCATGGAGGAGTCCACCATACCTGAAGGGAAACCACACAAATGTCATCAAAACTGTTTGTTTTATATTTGATAAAACATCCAACCTGTTTGTCTGCACCAGTTTACCTACAAACACCTGCGACATGTCACATCCAGTGAGGTCATGAATATAATAATATAATAATAGTCACCTATGGCGAAGCCCAGACCTCCATTTGGTCCAATCAGACCATAGATACTGGTGGCAAAAGGAACCTGACACACACACACACACACACACACAGTAACATGTAATGTGATGTTAACTGGCAGCTGAAGCAGGTAAAGCCACTCGTTAAATTGGTTGTTTTTAATATGAAGTTTGGTTCGTGGTGGTGAGAAGAGACGGTAAAGAAACTAAAGAGACGACACAAATGTCGAGGAAATCTACAACAAGATGACACAAGTTAGTGTGACATCACTTCCTGTAACGACGACCATTTCACCACGTTAATTATTGGATGGATCGATGACTGATTGGATGAATTAATGAAGCGATGCATGGATGAAAGAGTGGAAGGACAAAGGGTCGGTCGACTGAGCGAAGCAAAGGATGGACGAGTGATTGGACGGACGGATGATGGACAGATTATTGGATGGATGGATGTCGTACTTACACACAGCAGACTGATGCCGACGATAAACATCCCTAACATGGAGCAGAGCCACCTGGAGACAGAAACACCCATCAGTCTGTCTGTCTGTCTGTCAGCCTGTCTGTCTGTCTGTCTGTCTGTCTGTCTGTCTGCAGGTTTACCAGAGATCTTCAGGATCAGGTCTGAACAGGACTCAGACTTTCCAGAAAAATTAATCTGTTACTCTGAAACTTCTTCCTCTGTCACACACGTCTTAACTGAAAACACACACACACACACACACACACTGACCGTCCCATCTTGTTGGCCAGGACACCAAACAGGTTTGTTCCTATCAGGTAGAAGATACCGACAGGGAGGAAGGCCATACCTGCAACACAACACACACCTGTTAGAGAGGAAGAGGAGGGAGGACGGACAGAAGAGAGGAGCCTGAGGAATGGGACCACTCTTTATGAAACCAGTTCAGACTGTGTGTAGTTTAATGGAGTGTCTGTTGGTCATTCAGAGGTCAGCAGACGGAGCTGCTGATGGTTCATTATCTTGAAGTGGAACGTACAAACGTGCCATTCAGGGGAGTACATGGTCTCAATCATCCAGAGGTGCAGAGTCGGTTCCAGGATGGCTAAAGCCGTGTTGGTGAGACACAGAGAACCTGCAGGCAGACAGACAGACAGACAACTGTCTCTCCACTCTGACACCCCCCTCTGAAGAACCCCTCACATTGAAACGGATGGGTTTACCCCAAACCTCAAAACTGAATATCTTCTGCCTCCAGTAGCTGAAACGGATCCCTGAAAGGTCCAGTGTGTAGGATTTAGCGGCATCTAGTGGCGAGGCTGCAGATTAAAACCAACAGAATGCCTCTTGCTTCACCCTCCTCTATGGTGGCCCCGAACAACTCAGAAGGCTCTTTATAGACAAACAGGGTGGGGCACCGTGGTGGACTCTGTGAAGAGGCGCCGCACCCTCTGCAGATATCAAGACTCATTCTAAGTTAACCAAAACACAACTGTTCTCATTTTTAGGTGATTTTATTCTAATGAAAACAAAACTATGAATATTGTATTTATTTTTGCCAATAGATCCATAAATCCTCCAGACCAGACCTTTAAGAACCATTTCAGACTTACTATCTTGGTTGATCAGGTGAGTGTGAGGAGGCGTCGTCTTACCTGCGCTGATGAGAATGTACGGATCTTTTAACAGCGCCAGCAACGGAGTCCCCTCCACACTCTGAAACACACAAATACACAAACTGAAGCTGGTCATGCTGGTCCACAACAAACCAGACTGGATCAGAACAGGACCAGAACAGATCGGACCGGATCAGATCAATTGGTTGAGATCACTTTAGAGCAGAAAAGACTGCATCAAACCGCAATCACATCACATCTGACAATATTAGACTGGACTGAACCAGATCATGTCAGACCATCAGGTTAGTTCACATCAAGACTGGATCAGACAAGATCAGACCAGATCAGTAACGGTTTTGAAGTGGACTCACCCCAGGAGAGATCTTTGAAGGCTGCAGGATGCACAGCTGTAACACTGTAACACACAAACAAACAGCCACGTACACAGGAGGTCACAGGTTCGAAGCCCCGTCAGCAGTACCTTCATGTACAGATCAGCTGATCCGAGTCGATTCTATACATCAACTTATCATCAGACGAATGAATATCGACACGAACTGGTCAGTAAAACCTGAACACTTCGTCTATTTCATCACTGTTCTGCCAGCATTAAACAACTCCAGCTCCCATGAGTCTTAGCAGGTGATCAGAGTACAAACAGGAAGTACAAACAGGAAGTACAACCCTGGAAGATTAATACTTCAAAAGGTTTATCAGACACTAAAACTCTGAACAGATGTTTGTAGACGTCACAGAGAGAAGACGCTTTACCTCCATCAAACACAGCCAGGAAGGCCAGGATCAGGAAGGGGGCGCTCTTTCCCACAAACTCATACATCACACTGCCGAATGGCGCTCCAACTGAAACAACACACACACACACACACACACACACACACACACAGTCATGTTTTCATCATTTTGGTGGACCAACATCAAATCACAACAGAATGTGTCAGGACACGTTACATATAGAGCTGGTAGAGACCAAACTTTGGTCACTTCCCTCAGGAGAAAGTACTTGGTGACTTATCTAAACCTAACCATACTCTTAACTCAAGTCTTAACCCTAAAATCTAATGATTGACATTATGGGGACTCGCATATTGTCCCCAAAAGGAAGGCGAGTCCCCACAACGTCCCCACTAATCAACACACACGCCACAAATATATAATAAACACATCCCAACGTTCACTTAAAGATGACATTACACACATACATGATACAAACACAGACATATGCAGTGTTTGTGTGTGTGTGTGTGTGTGTGTGTGTGTGTGTGTGTGTGTGTAAGATTTTTCACATTTGTCTTTGTGAGGACAAATGAAAGTTTAGGACATTAAAGTGAGGACGTCATTGAGTTGAATCACAGAAGGACATGAGTAAAGCTCACATCCATCATGGACAACCCCTCCCACCCCCTGCATGACACAGGGGGGCCCTCAGCAGCTCCTTCAGTAACAGAGTGCTGCATCCACCCTGTAAGAGGGAACGCTGCCGCAGGTCCTTCACACCATCAGCTGTCAGATTATTTAACTCCACCATCATAATGACGTGTCGATGTTGTTTCACATCACATCATCACAAACCTGCTGCACTGTTACTTATGCCAACATACGCTCATATATATGACATATTGTGCAATATCACATATTTTTTACTGTGTTGTACATTTCATTCTATTGCACATTAGTAACAACACTGTATTTATTATCTGATTCACTGAAGGCAACAGTATTCTCATTCTCTTGTATATGATGTAAATATAACGAGTGGACTTTTTGTTTTTAGTCTGTATCCCTTAGTTATTGACTCTTTTGATCTTCCTCTGTCTCTCTTTTATTCTTTGACTTGACTTTACAATTTAATTTCCCTGGTGTGGGATTAATAAAGTTTTATTTAATCGTATCTTAAAAATGTATTCAAATTCCTGTTTAAGTGAAAGTACTTGAATATGTAATTAAAATGTAATTAAATATCAAAGTGAAACTACTCATTCTCTGTTAATTATTCAGATGAAAATACTGAACAGTTTAGAGGTCAAACAGAAACTGAAACATGCCGAGGAGGCTGTGAGGGAATATCTGCTGTCATCTTTGACAATGTGCTGGTTTTTATAATCTCACCAAACATCTTCAGATGAAAAGGAACGTGTAACTGAAGCCTTCTGATGAATGTGCTGAGGAAGAAAGTAAAAGTAATGTTTCTCTGGGATGTAGTGGAGTAGAAATACTGGAGTAAATGTACTTAGTTACTTTCCTGCTGCTGTGTTAAAGAAGTAAACTGTGTTTGTGTGTGTGTCTCACTCAGGACTCCCATAGCCAGTCCTCCCAGTGCGATGCCCATGGCGACGCCTCGCTCCTCATCATCAGTGTACACACTGGCCAACATGCCCAGACCTACACACGCACACACACACACACACACACACACACACACACACACACACAAACACAAACACAAACACACACAAACACACACACAGAAACGCACACAGACACACACACACACACACACACACACACACAGATATGAGGTCATGTTCACACTTCTTATAACCAGTGTTACAGACTTCAGAGTTGTCTGTCTTCTTCTTCTGTGGTGGAAATTGTCGTTGAGCTTCAGTGTGGATCCATGATTTCAGGTGTGAACGTGCGGTGAATGTTTCATGTTTCAGTGTTAAAGCGTCGACCTGCCACAGACGAGAAGGACGAGCCGATTCCCTGCAGAGAGCGAGCGAAGAACAGCAGAGCGTAGGTCCCTGAGAACGCAAACACTGACACACACACACACATACAGGATTAGACATTTCTTTACAGAAAACACACTGTCATCACTGAGTGTGTGTGTGTGTGCGTGCGTGTGTGTGCGTGCGTGTGTGTGCTGACTTACTGATGTTCGACACAAACATGATGATGAAGCCGGTGAACATGGGGATGTGATACCCGATCCTGCAGAGTCAGACAGACTGACAGTGATGTCATGAAACTCTCTTTGTTTCATCTTCACACATTTGAATAAAATGTAAAAACATTTCTAGAAACACACACATTCAGTGAAGTCGTTCAGAGATGTGCGGGTTTGTTGGTTTGTCTTTTTTGTGGATGTTTCAGTTTTTCTGTTTTTCAGGTGTCATTAACATTATGATTAAATTAAATTAGCTTCAGCTGTCTTCACACTGTCTCAGGTCAGTGAGCTGTATGCTAGCATGCTAACATTAGCAGTAGCCACACAGTACAGCTGAGGCTGATGGGAATGTTCTTCGTTCTGCAGGTCCAAATATTTGTCTTTCAAATAAAAAAATAAACACAGGAATATGAGAAACTGTAATATTAGTAATTAGATATGAGCAATGGTAAATTCATGCTATTCACAGCTGTGTGTCCACACATGTACTGTACATCTGAATACTTTATTCAGCCCAAAGGGGAAACTGTGTACTTCAAAAGACTCTGGACACCATACTGCATAACAGGAATTTCCCCCCCCCAAAAAAAAAACATATTGTCCTCACAGTGTGTTCGTCAAAGTGTGACGTGGAATCAGCCATCAGGATACCTGTTGGTGAGCGGACCGACGAAGGGGCTGATGAGCAGCTGGACGAGAGCTTTAGAGGCAAGCAACAAATGAACATTTTCCTCCTCTAGAACCAAACTGTCCTGAAGACAGGAGGACTCCTGCAGGACAGAGGAGAGGACAAGGTGTAAATCACCTGTAAACACTGACCTATCAGTGGCAGGTAAACGTCACCGTCCACCTACCGCAGTGTCAGTGGGAGGAGACGACCAGGGGGTCAGCTCTGACTGTGTATCCAGGATCGGTGCACCACGGCTGGGCTGAGGGAGCAGTGAGGGCTGGGAGGTCTGGGGATTTGGCCTGAGGGAGGGGAACTGTGAGGACACTGTTTCCAAGCCTGGTCCATCAGGACAGGGCAGAGGGGTCCGGAGCTCTGTGTAGAGGAACATCGGGATGATCGGCACTGAGGGAGGCAAACAGGAATATTAATGAATTTCCATTGTCCATGTAAACAGCTTAGTAGGAATATTGTCTTTTTCAGAATGAGGCTACAAAATCGAATATTTTTGCATGTAAACATGCACCATGTGACCTCCAACAGTGTGTGTGTGCGTGCGTGCATGTGTCCTCACCGACCACACTGAGCAGCATGCTGTCGAGCAGCAGAGCGACAGAAACCACAACCAGGACGAGTCTGGGAGAACGTCGAGTCTGATGGAGCCACGCCATGTCTGCACACACACACACGCACGCACGCACGCACACACACACGTACAGACGCAATGTTGTGTTTCCATCATTTTTGGGGACATTCCATAGACTTCCATTCATTTCTTGGAGACTTACCCATACCATAACCAAAGCCATTACATGCCTAAGCCTAACCCTGAACCCGGGTCTTCATCCTGAAATAAACCCTAATCATTTACATTCTGGGGAGTTGTGTTTTTGGTGACCCAGAAGGTGAGTAATACATGACCGCACACATGAAAATGTAAACGAGTTTCACTTCAGTGATTGGACAGGTCGACAGTAACAGACACACAGGTGGGTCCTACCTGGACGACCGATGCGCTCCTCCTTCTTTCAGCCGCCGAGTCTTACTGAAGGAAATCTCTTCTGGACGATTTCTTCGCCTCAGTTCTGCTTTGCTACAGCCGCAGCTGAGGGGTTTCCCACGCCAGGCTGCAGGGCCGGCTGTTCTGTGCCGATGAACCTGAACATAAAGCTGCTCATTGTGTTGTTGTGCATGCATGTTACTCATAGACAGCTGGATTCATCACTGCTGCGTTTGAGTGATGAAGACCAGACACACATGCTGCTGTTGTCTCCTCAGAAGTTAAAAACAGGACGTGACCAAACGTCCGGCAGCTCAGTCGACTTCTGCTGTTTGCAAACGAGAGAAGAAACAGACGCTTTATGTGACGGTTAAAATCCAACGTTTCAGCTGCTCTGCCGTGGCCCTGCTTCATCCTCTGCTGTGAACGTCTTAACTCATGATACATCAGACACAGTGAGGGTTGGGGTTGGGTTGGGGTTAGCAGTTCTGCAGGAACATGGCGTCACTGGTTCCTTTTCACAAACTGAACACAGTAACATCAGAACTGTATCACAGCTTTAAACAGAAGAGTTCTCCCGATGTGTCGAGTGAAAGTTAAAGCTTTCACTGCATCAGGTGCTTGTGTACTTTTACTAATAATTAGTGAGTTAATGAGTATTTTCACACTGTAATATTGCTACTATTGCTATTGCTAAAATCTGAGTCCTTCTTTCACTGCTGCCTTCTGGAGTTAGATGTTCAAGCTGCTACTTTTCTCAAGTCTGTGTGGTAAATTCTGAAGCTACAGCAGATAATTAGCTCATCTTAGCATAACGCTAAGCTAAGACTGGAGTCATTACAGGAGTTGGTATCACCAACAGTTGAGCAACAGTTAGAAACACTGAACTTGACTTTGTAATCATTGTAATAATGATAATGCAGAAAAGCTGAGTGGACACACTTTACCAAAGCTAGCACGCTAGCTTGTTAGCAGTATTTCTGACCAGGTTCATTTGGTCTGGCGGTGCAGATGAACCTCAAACAAAACAAAGTTGATGCAGACTCATCGGAGTATATACAGTATATATACTTTATTTACAAAGAACTGAACCCCCCCCATGTCTTACAATGAAAAGGTACAGCTGAAGAAAATCAGGACAGATTTAGAATATAAATAGTCAAAGAATCATCAGACGCGTTTGTTACTTCAGCAGACAGAAAATCAACAGACTTTACAGAAAGACAAAAAGAATAAAAGGTACAGAGCATGTTCCAGCCAGTACAGCGCCTCCTGCTGGCTGATCAGTAGAATGATTTGAAATGCTGTTTCTGCTACGAATGAACTGAATAATTTAAAATCGCAGTAGCTCCGAAATGTTTTCTTGTTACAAGCGTTTATTGTTCTGAAAAGTAGCCGTTCTGTTCATCTGCAGACGTTCTCGTTGTTCTCACAGATCACTGATCAAATTTAGCTCATTTGAGAGAGCGTCGTTTTTTTTGGTTTAACAGGCGAGTGCACTGCAACAACGCTGCCCCCTGCAGTCCTGGAGCTGCTTCTCTCTCCTCTGCTGCGTTTTAATCATTTTTGAAGTATTTTCTTTAAATGCTTGTGTTTTCCTTTGGCGAGGAAGCTTAAGGCGGCGGTCACGACAGTACAACAGAACTGAACGTTTTTTTCTTTTGGGAATCCAGTAACTTCTTGTTGACTTCTGTGACGCTTTGGTTCCCAGAAAGTGGTTAAAATCTTTCGGAGCAGAATTTTAAAAACACACAAGCGTCAACGAGGAAGCAAACTATCTTCTTCTTTCCTTAAAAAAACATGTTTTCGCAGCGAATGCAACGTGCAGGTTAAGTGACGACAAGCAACAAGAACCTGGGAGTCCCATGTGTTGTTTACAGCGAGGGAGGGGCTTCATTCAGAAATCAAGCATCACAGCTGAAGGCTGCTGTCCACCAATCAGGGGACAGCGAAGAGTAAAGTCACACTGATCACTCCCCATTCAGACAGATGTGGACACAGTGAAAAACCAGATTCTGCGTTGATGTGGTCCAGGAGTCCTCGGTGAAGCCCGGACACACAAACGGGTCTGGCTTCAGTGTCCTCAACACATGAGTTTGGACTGGATGTACACGGGATCTAAGCGAGACTCGCCACCAGACGACCTTCTGAACGGCGGTATCACAGAGAACGAGGAGATCAGAGCGAGGAAAACCATCGCGGCTGCCTTTCCAACTCTAAATAAAGTTTCATTCAAAGCAACAGCAGTACGGAGTCCCAGAGCAGACAAATGTCACCAAGTTCTAAGTTAATGAACCGTGAACAGACTGTGAGCGTAAGAGAGTTCAGTTTAATCCATAAAAATCCTTCTTCACCTCCAAATTAAAAATGTATCTTAGAATAATAAAAAAAACTCAAATTCCTGGAAGTCAAAAATTTGACTTTTTAAATAAGTGATGATCTAGAAAGTGATTTGAGATGATCTCATAACTATAACATCAAACATTCTGACTCATCATTGTGAATTAGCATTAGTGTTTTTATCCTTTTTAATTTTCTTTCTTTTTCTTATTCAAACAGCACGTTTCTCTCTTACTGGCTCACTTTATTTATTTCTTATCGTATTTTCTTGCTCCTGGCAGACGTTTATCACTCTCATGTATTTTCTTATCAATATTTCTCATTATTACAACATGGAAAAATGAATATTGTCAGGAAAATTGAACACAAATAAATGATTTAACACACGCTGACTGACTTTTTACGTCATTACTTTTACGTAATAATTAATACTTGGACTGATCGGACAGCCTGTTGGTGACGTTTGTTGCGTCCTGGACTCATTTGGACTGATGGACCTTGAGGGGAAACATCTCTCTGGCTTTCTAAAAGCTCTTGGTATTTACGAAGTTTAACTGAATATTATTTTACACACTGAACATAAACAGGAAGCTGACAGTTGAGGCGTTTAGTGTAACTCTGACACTCCAGCAGAATGTCATCAGGTCAAATCCACATCAATCGATTTCTTTTGAAAACACTAAATCAAATGACAGTGTGTGCATCTGTCGGCCTGTTGATTACACCTTTAAAATATTTAAAAAGAGTCGAAGTTTAGCGGAGCTACACTGTCGATGTCTGATGGTGCTGGAATGTTTCTAATGGAACAAAGTTTGCTGACTGATTAGACTGATCACACTCTAACGCCATGAATTCATTTTACTTTTAATCATTAGTTGATAACTGACAGTGACAGTAGAGGAAACTTTAAAGCACTTCAGGATATCAAGGCTCGGGACATTTGGAGCTGAACCAGGTGGCGCTCAAAGGAAAATGATGTTTTAATTGGAAGGCAGAAGGTTCTGCATTTTGCAAAATGTCAGAAAATATCTTTAAGATCCCAAGAGAAATAATTTGACTTAAACAATATTCAGTTAGTTTGTACATAAGCAAAACATGACGCCTTCGTTGCAATTCAACAATTACAACCTTGATTCCAAATAAGTCTGGACTCAACAAATAAAACCAGAATCAATCATTAACAAACAAACATTAACTGTGAGTCCAGGTATTAATCTCTTTGTCCAATCACGTGTTCACAAAGTGTTGAACCTCGCTCCATCCTCGCTGTGAACCACTGAGCCTTTCAATCATGATGCTATCACCTGTTACCAATCAACCTGTTTACCTGTGGAATGATCCAAACAGGTGTTTTTGGAGCGTTCCACATCTTTCCCAGTCTTTAGTTGCTCCTGTCCCAACGTGTTTGAAACGTGTTGCTGCATCAGATTCAGAATCAGCAGATATTTAAAAATAAATGAAGCTGATGAGCTCAGACAGTAAATATATTGACTTTGCGCTGTTTGCAGGTGAGTTTCTGTCACAGAGGATCAGCAGGTGATCACATCCTGTTATATTTATGTTTTACAGAGTCTCAACATCTTTGGAATCAGGGTTGTAGCTGCAACGAACCAGAAACCAGAGTGATGCATTCAAAAGAAGTGTGATTCCTGCCTCGTGTTAAAAATAAAAACAGGCAGAAATAAATTAAAACAATCTATGTTGCAGTTGAACAGAGGCAAGAAATGGCCACTGGGGGGAGCTGTGACATGGAAAATATACTGTATATATATTCGGAAACATGTTAGAAAAAAAAAGCCTATCCTGAACTTGTGATCCACTGAGGGACCAGTAGTAACATTCTGGATCAGGTAAGTCATTTTTTTCTTCATCATCACCTTCATCGATCGGTTGTTTTATGTCTCAACAGAGAAATCAAATATTTTAAAAAAGGCCAAGTGTGGAGATGCAGAGATGGTGGATTTGGTTACTGGGTGGAGCTTCCTGTCATTGAATATATGTTCGTTGGAGGTCTTCAAGGGTCCACTTTGTCCCAAGTGACAAAGAACTGACCCAGGACCCCAGTAAGGCTGGGTCCAAATAATATTCGGTCTAATTTGGTCGGGCAGGGTCTTTCTGCATTGTGTCTCATTTTTGAAAATGAGTGTGTACATCTGTTGGATTTAAAGATTTCCATGAAGACCTGTGATGTGTGCATTAATGCTTTTCATGTCCAATGAGGGTCTAGCTCTTTCCTGGGACCCCTCCTTCGAGCTGGGAGTACAGGGGTACGGCAGCGATTTAGATGGGATCATGTGAACTAGTTTGGTTGAAGCACACTAAAGCTTTTAGTATTGCACTTCCATAAAATCTGGACTGTCATTAGAGATATATTAAGCCGGTTTCCACCACTGACGGTACCCTCTGTAAAGTGAAGCCAAAACATCTCTTAACAGTTTGTTTTCCTGGTAAGTTTAGTTTTGATTAATTATTTGATGCTGGCAGCTCAGCTGGGCGGGACCTCCAGCCCCCGATCACTACTGCACAGACTCTGACTCCAAATGATGTCGGCAGCGAAAGATGGTGGCGCCCGTTTGCAGATTTTTTTTTTTTGGCTTCATTTTTGTACAGCGGGAGGAAGCGGAGGCGTGTCAGCCATCTTTATTCACAGTCTGTGGTTTAATCAGAGCGCTGTTTGTGAATTCATGGATGAGGAACAAGCGAGATGAGGAGCTTCCTGGCACATTTTTATCAGAGGAAGAATCATTTTCTGTGAAGCCGGAATCCCAGAGATGAGGTCAGACGTCCAGGTCACAGTTAGATTTTATGATTTTGACGCATGAATTTTAAAGACTTTACTAACTGAACTACAAATGATGGAGATAACACACGTATAAGACATAAGCACAACTTTAAATCCAAAAGTTCATATCAAAGAGTGAATGTCAGAACTGGGTGATGATCTGGATTTATAGCAGATCAGATTATAACTAAATGTGACCCTAAGGCCTAGTTTTGAAGATTTGGACTGGAGGTGGGTCTTGATTTGGACAGAGAGCAGTCCAGCTTCAGCCAAGGGCAGGAATTTCCAAATGTGAGCTGTGTTTCTATATTTTTCTCTTTGGACAAGGGTAGTCCAAATTTGAGGGACGGCCAAGTCTGGACCAACATGACTGCCTCTGGCCAACGGGGCTCAAGACTTAGAAGAGACAAGGTCCTGAGGGTAAGTCCAAAAAAAGGGTTGTCTGGTGATGAGCTTGGAGCTGCCCCTTTTCTGTGTTTAGATGAGTCCTCCTTGGTCTACCTTTGGGTCAAGCATGTCTGGATGCTGAAGGCCAGTGGTAACTTGGACCAGTGGTTCATCTTAAGGCCAGGCTCTGGATCTGACCATTACAATGTCCAGATTTAGAAGTAAGGTGACCCCATTTAAATTAGGTGCTGTCCAATTTTGGGCTCAGGGGTGGTTCAGATTTGAGCCTTGTATCTTCATTTGTTTTTTTGGGTTATCAGTATTTCACATTTTAGACCAGGGTAGTCCCAAATCTGAACTGCTCTCACTTGAATCAGGCCAAAATCACTCCAGGCTTGGAAGAAAGAAGGTCCGGGGCTTAGTGTTGGGGAAAAAGGGTTGGGTGGGTTATGGGTTTAGGGTTATCCTGTTCTGGGGTTAGAAAAGTCCAGACTGTCCAAGGTTTGGGCCAAACAAGTCTGGATATGGGTTTGGACCAGTCCATCTTCGGCCTATGCTGTGGATGGCCATGGCAACGTTTGGAACAAAGGCAAACCATTGTGGTGCAACTCAATTTTGGGCTCTAATTTAGTCTAAATTTCAGCCTTGTATCTTTATTTGTCTCTTGATGTTTTGCGCTCTGGATGAGGGTACTCCTATATTTAGATACCCCTGCTCGAGTTGGACCAACAGGGTTCCAGACTTGGAAGAGATGGGGTTGGGACAGTACTCCAATCTTGGAAAAGGGGTTTCTGGTCCTGTCAGGAACACTCATAAAATAGTCCAGAATGGCCTCAGTTTGGCCCAAGCATGCCTGAATGAGGGCTGAAGGCAGTCTGTTGGGGATTCATGCTGTGGGATTCCTTTTGTCCAGACAGTGATCCAGTTTAGGTCTAGGATGGTCCTGATTTGGAAGTTGTCCAATACTGATCCAAATTTGAGACGGATCCAGAAGTGGCACACAGCGGTCCTGATTTAACCAAAGCTGCTAAATGTTTGTTTGGGTGGAGGAAGGTTGAATCTTGTTTTGGAGACTGAATTGGGGTCTGGGTTCGACAGTAGGTTGTTGGGCAACTGCTGTTAAATGTTAAATATAATCCAGCTCAATCCTGTCTGACGTACTCTGGATAGAAGACGCATGTCGGTGCCTGGTGAAGAGGAGATCTCCGTGTATGTATCTGTCTGTCTCTGTCCGTCCATCCGTCCATTTGATGGGTCTGTAGGTTCTGTCTGGGGTTAGCAGCTGCAGCCTTCTTTGGCCGGCTGGCTGTCGGCGTTGAGGCGGCCTCCCTGCGGCGCAGACGGTTTGTGCTGGACTCCTGACTCAGCAGCGTTCAGGTCCAGACTTCCATCTTGAATGTTTTGGTAAATCCTCTTTGCTGCTTCCAGGAAGGCCTCTTCCACATTCTCACCCCTGAGGAAAAAGATCAAGATACAAATAAGGATTGAAAAGGCTTAGACATGGACTAGACTGCCCTTTTTACAAATGAGTCAAATTTGTTTGAAAATTAGGCTGATTTATACAATCTGGGTTCTGGTTTATTTTTCAAGGGCATGTTTCAGATCAGGACCAACATTTTGAATGTCAAGTCCTCATGTGTGTACCTGAGTGCATCGATGCTTCACATGAAACAACATCTGTGTGTATTTGATGTGCGAATGTGTTAACTGGAATACCTTGTTTTCTACTTTGTCTTCAACTGAACTGTATGTCTTTCATAGCGATGAGGAAACAATATGAGACAGGAAAGCTTTTATGGATCAGGAACCACAGTTTTACCAGAACACCATCCACCACAACCAGCCTATTGTGTGTGATGGACAGTGGATGGAGGTGTGTATGCACACTTACGTCTTAGCGCTGGCCTCTAGAAACAGCAAACCTGATCACCAACAGGAAGTAAAGATCACAATCAGTCTGACGTCCCATCTTCATCTTCGTCTTCATTTTTATTTGACCATTTCATGTGACACAAACAGAATTCTCACCATTCTCTTCAGCAAACTGTTTGGCTTCCTCATACGTCACATCTCTCTGAGCCTCCAGGTCGGCCTTGTTACCAATCAGAATGATCACCTGGACACACACACACACACACACACACACACACACACACACACACACACACACACACACACACACACACACACACACACAAAAATACATGCATTATCAGACTACACATGATTTGAGCCATTTTGAAGTGGAACAAATTTCTAAATTGTAAGAGTTAAAAATCAATTATTATCTGAAAGAATGTAAACGTTGTTTAAAATGATAGACGGTCAATATGATTTGAGAGGAAAAAGTGATTAGTAAGGAAGTGAAAACGTGCATTAAAAATAACTTATTCAACCAATAAAAAAATGCGTGACCAGAAAATAACATTGGCACCAATATGAAAGGGTACAAGAAACAGCTTCAGCCGAAACCTTTTCAGAAAGAAATCTTTGCTGTTTTTTTTACTGATAAAACACAACACAGATTGTTTTTTTGTTTTTTTTTGCAGTGTTGTGATATTTGAGTAATTGCCTTTTTTAGTGGATTCTTGCTCTGTTGTGTCTAACAGCTCCAACATGTGTTGAATATATCTGAACTGAGCTGATCAGTGACACCAACCGTCCCTCTGTAACATCCACCAGGTTGCTCATTGACTCTGGACCATTGCTGAATGGCACCACACAGTGGCTGGAGTGTGCATTACATCCAGGCTGATATGTGTTACGATGCATGTTGATACTGTGACATTTGTTCCAGTTGACGTTGACAGTGTAACTCTTCATACTGACGCAGTTGAGGCAGCCAATCCAGCGGCAGTCATGTGACGTCAGCTCTGTTATTTATTGCGGTTGGTTATTATTTATTGTCAGACTGCTTCCCAAACCTGAACGAGCAAACATCAGATCGTTTCAGTTTCGCCCCGTCAAGATGTCCTGACCCGCCCTGTGTGTCTGCAGACAGGATAAACAACGAGTCGCTCGTTTCGACTGCGATGTCCTCCACGTTTCCCTTCAGTTCACAGTCAACTAGGACGACTAGAGACTAATTATGATGCTGAGAATCAGAACATCTGACAAGAGTCACAAGAAAGTAAACTGTCCAAGGCTGAGAAAAGGTAACTGACTTAAGTCGGCTTAGCGACCTGCAGAGGGACAAATCAGAAGTGGCTCAAAAAAGAAAAATAATGCCTTCATCCCGTCATCGCGCTGTGATGTCACTACCCCGACAGCCAGCTGCTGGATTCACTGACCCACCGATTATTTCTCGAAGTTTCTCCTGACCTGCATTCTCCACCAGAGGAATCAGGGACTAAATGAAAGACATTCAATCCTGATGGAGACGTTTTCAGGTGTGAAACTCAAACATGAACAAACACCTTCAGTTCCTGTGGCTGGTGTGTATGTGTGTGTGTGTGTGTGTGTGTGCGTATAAACTCACTGTGTTTGGGTTGGTCAGGTTCCTGGCATCTGTCAACCAGCTGCTCAAGTGATTATAAGTACTTCTCCTGAACACACACAGGAATGATGAGACAGAAGCAGAGTTATTCATCAAAAGCTTGTTTGAATATGAAAACAATGTCACTTTCATCAGTGTGTTGACGTCTCTTATTCTCTGTCTCATCTCCTCCACCAGATTACTGAAGCCCAGATTCTTTTAAATGAGCGGGAAGTTCCCGAGGACGAGCACCCACACAAACAAACAACCGACCACATGACATCAGTACCTGGTGATGTCATACACCATGAGGGCCCCGGCGGCCCCTCTGTAATAGGACCTGGTGACGGCCCTGAAGCGCTCTTGACCGGCTGTGTCCCAGATCTGCAGCTTCACCTTCTGACCGTGGACCTCCATGATCCTCGTCCCAAACTCCACCCCGATGGTGTGAGGACAGTCCGCCATGACTATAAACACGCACACACACACAGATTTGAATAATCCTGATTCTGGATCTACTTTGACTTTAAAGCAAAATCATGATGCGAAAAAGCAAAAAATTTGTGTGTATGAACTTCCCACAGGAACGAAGCACAGACAGTCAAACTGATTCTTCCTCTTCTTCGTGTTATATTCTTCATACAATACAGGATTAAACAATGAAATACAGTTGTAGCAACTTCCACAACACACACAGAACATTACAGATATCCAAATATTATTAGTTTGAATAGAATAACTGAACTATGTATCTATTATATCGATGTTTACTGCACATGTACAGAAATCAGTCATCTGCAAAGAAAAATGTTAATGAACAGCAGCTTCCTGAAGTGTCCTGAGTCCATGTATTAAAGGATAGCTTTCGTTTTTTTACAACCTGGACCTTATTTGTAGCATTAAATACGACCATTTACTCCCCCAGACAACTTTGGTGGCATTTGGAGTCGTTTTGAAGAAATTAGCCCCAGAGGAGCGGCGCGTATATCCGTATAATGCGAGTACTCGGGGCGTCCATGCGCAGCCTCTATATAACGCATAATCTGCAGAAACTCGTTCATATTCCAATATTTAGTTCTGATATGCTGGTGCTATTCCCCTCTGAGCCGGCGGTCGGCTAGTTTAGCTGTAGTTTGGCACAGCTATGGTTCGTTATTGCGTATTCGTAGCCGACCGCCGCAGAGTCAGCCGTGTTGTGGCCGGCTGCTCGCAGCGCCCGGCGTTCGGTAATGACATCATCCACGTCAGAGGTAGTTACCTAGAGACGCCGGATGTTGATAACATGCCACCACGGGCTCAGAGGGGAATAGCACCAGCATATCATAACTAAATATTGGAATATGAACGAGTTTCTGCAGATTATGTGTTATATAGAGGCTGCGCATGGATGCCCCGAGTACTCGCATTATACGGATATACGCGCCGCTCCTCTGGGGCTAATTTCCTCAAAATGACTCCAAATGCCACCAAAGTTGTCTGGGGGAGTAAATGGTCGTATTTAATGATACAAATAAGGTCCAGGTTGTAAATAACAAAAGTTATCCTTTAATCTCCTTTACACCTTCATCAGTGATGATGACGATACTTTTTATGCTTCTTAACAAAAAATGTTCCGGATTCAAAGACGAGCAGAACAATAAGCAGGAAAAACAAAGAGAACTGATGAGGAGGACGAGGAGGAGGAGGAAGGGAAGAGGAAGATGATGCACAGAACGAGGTGATAAGGAAGAGCAGTGAGGAGGAGGAGGAGGGACTCACATTTTTTCTCTGTGAACTGATGCAGCAGACAAGACTTCCCTACTCCCATATCACCTGCAGAGACAGGAAGTGAAGACGTGAGGTCAGAGGTCACAGTCAGACCGCCATCAGGACAGTTTCACTTCTCACACTGGATGAAACAGACGAGAAGATCTGCTGCTTGGTTTCATCTCAATAATGTGACTTTAAAAAGCTCAGGATTACACGTTCATGTTCCGATCACTTTGTTACTTAGACGTGTTCTATGGTTCTGAACACTACAACACCCAGGAGCTTCAGCTGCGGTTGCTATGGAGAAGCAGGTATGGTTACTACATTGATCCCAAACTGATTCAAATGGCTCAGTGTTGTATCATCTTTAGCTTCAGCTCACCATTAGCAGTGGAGACAGCTGAATGTGACGCTCTGTGATTGGATGTTTGAGAGTGAAATGCACCCTGGGAGTCACAGCTGACTTCTGTCCCTCAGGTTTTATCTCCACCAGCTTCCTGTAGCTTTGACTTTTTATCAACGCAGCAGATATTCTCTGACACAGCTGTTCATCTTTTGTTCTGATGGTTCGAGTTTCACAAACATCAGAGACGAGAACAGAGAAGTGACCGTCACGAACACGGTCTGAAGGACTGAACAGAAAGACTGCAGGGCGAACTAACAGCAGTCAGCCTGTCCCTGACTGATCATCAAGTCTCTCAAATCAATTTCCATACAAGCAGCTCGAGCAGTCTGGAAGGTAGAAAATCAATTTAAAGATGGATGCTGTCATTTAGAAACACTTTATAATTACTCGGTCAAAATATGTTCGAATACGGTCCAATTCAGATTCCACACATGATAACTCGGAACAACATGTGCTATAAACAAAAGAGTGGTTTCTTGTTTTTGAAGTTAATACTCACTAAAAACAACATTTTTCCTTTAGTCACAGAAAACTGAGAACAAATACAGTTCCAGTTTCTTTATTTTCATTATTTTCTATATTGAGATTAAAACTGAAAACCTTAAATTTATGAACATGGAATTATGTACTAACAAAATACTGAGAACGAAGCAAAATGTGTTTTATATTTGAGATTCTTCAAAGTAATAACCTTTGTCTTGATGACGCGACTGTGCAAACTGCGTCACTCCACCAGGAGCACAACAAAAAGTCTTTTCTAAAAATGTTTTATATTCTGAGGTGTACAGAGTTCTTCAACATCACATATTTATTAGTGAATACTAACTCTACTTTATTTTGCAGTAGTGGAATGTAACTAACTACATTTACTCAAGTACTCTTCTGACAAATTAGAGGTACTTTTACTAAACTTGACTCTTTAATGCCACTTTGTACTTTTTACTCCACCACATTTATCTGACAGAGTTCGATACGATGAGTTACTTTGCACATTTTTACAAACATATAAAGAGTTTATGAATCTGATGTTTTGTTCTCCCAACTTAAACTACCCAACAGTTTATATAAGTAGATCTGAAACAATTAGTGGATTAATCAATTATTTGACAGAATGAAGAAATTTTCCCTGTAAAATCATTTGATGTTTGATTTGCTGCTTTTCCTCTGAATGATCTGAATGTGTTTGTAATAATGTGGAGCTTTGGACTAAACAAACACTGTGAAGGCGTCACTTTGGCCTCATCGTCACCACATTTCTCACTATTTTCACAATGTTTCCAAACCGATCGATCGATCGATTAATGGAGGAAATAATCAGCTGATTGATCCAGAATGAAAAGAATCATTAGTTCAAATGAAGCTCAACCAGCTCCAACAGTAAAATCCTGCTTTGACATGAACGACTGAGTCACAGTAATCTGATGAGATCAGATAGAACAGTAGAACAGTAGAACAGGAGAACAGGAGAACAGTCACAGGGACGTTTTACTGCACTCAGTACTTTTACTTTAATACTTCATGTACATTTTCCTAAATTTTCAATGTAAGACTTACTTTTAATGAAGCATGTTCATTTTTTTTCAATAAAACTTTATTGAATGCTGAACAGAACAATACAGTTCAACAGAAAAGGGTTGAAGCATGTTCACTTGCATACTTTTACTGAAGGAACATTTTCAATGCAGGACTTTCACTTGTAACAGACTACTGTGTGGTATTAGTACTTCTACTTCACATGAGGATCTGAATACTTCCTCCTTCCTGCTGCTGTTCTGTCACTTTTCCATGAAACACACAACATAAAATCTACTTTGAATCTGCGCAGTTTGAGATCGGGTTTCTGTTGAACTTAAAAACCAGCTCAGCCACAGTCAGCTTTGTTAATGCGTGTGTTGAGTTCACTGTCCTCCTGGAATAAATCAAACCGCCTCACTCACCGATGATGATATACTTGAAGATGTAGGAGTAGTTGTAAGGTGCGGCTGTCATCTTGATACTGTGAGGAGGAAAACAGGAAAAGAGGCCTGAATTCAACAAAACTCTGACAAAGTCTGAGTTGAGGCAGAGAGTCCACACCCTGTCTGAACTGAGTCTGTCTCGGTTTAATCATCCATGCGGTGAAACGACCTCAACAGAAACCGTTTAGCTGTGTAACAAACAAAAGGAAGCAGCTAGCTAGGCTAACCCACAGCTAGGCTACACACGGAGCTCAGCTTTAGCATGAGACGGTAAACACCATGACAGTCGTGAAGGATGAAAGCAGCCACACATAGCAGAAGTATTAAACACATTTCACTGACTTCCCCATCTGAGAAAACCTCTGAATCCCTTCTACTAGCTTAGCTCTGTAGCTAACCGGTCGACTAATAGCTGCTGTTCTGTCTACGCCTTGCTAACAGCAGGAGGCCACTTGTATCAGGATTACTACAGAAACCGTAAAATAATACAAACGACAGACAGGATGTGTTAGAAATCCCGTTCTCTTACCTTCGGTCCGGGTGTCTATCTAACCTGTAAACCCGTTTAAACTGTTGATATGACTGATAGTTATCTGTTAGCTCTTTAGCCTGATCCGTCAGGAAACCTTTCTCCTCTTCCGCGATTCTTCTTCTCCAGCGATAAAGGGGGGAAACACCGCGAGACTTACGGGTGTCTACTGCCGCCCAGTGGACGACAGGAGGACGTTTAAATAAAATGATTCTTTCTTTATCCAACCATGTTTTTGGTAACTTCATTGCCCTGAAGTGAGTCACCGGACACATGGACAGACCTGGTAGACACATAAAGATATTTTGCTTATGTTAAAGTATTAAAACCACAACTTAGAAATACTCTGTTGCAAGCAAAACTTAAAAGCCACTCGGCTATATACAGTGCTGGCCCACAAGGCCACTACAGGAAACCAAAGTATTCCCCTGGGACAAAAGAAAAATGAAGAAAACAAAGACAGAGAGCAGAAGTCAGGATTCAGGTATGTGCAGAATTTACAAGAGATGACAAATTATTCAGAATTTTCCATAGACAGCATTTCATAAAGTTGATAAGGTTTCCACTAATTCAAATACTCCAAAAACTCTGTGGGGGGTCTGGTATTTCAACAAAAGACCAACTTGCAGCTAAAGTTTTTAAAAAAATCGATGAATTTCCTGTCATTAAAAGTTTCAGAAAATACCGTAAATGGTGAAATCAGATGAAACGGTGAGTTCACAAAAACCTGCAGCTCATGTTGGCAGGAAATGTTAAAAACAGATTAATTTTAACACAAGCACAGAAATAACTTAATGTAGTAATTTGCGATATTAAAGGGTGTGTGTGTGTGTGTGTGTGTGTGTGCTGCTGAGACCTCTGATTTAATGTCTGAGGGTATAATTCTTGATAAACATCTCTGAATGAAGACATGTTTGCTACATCGTGGTGGTAGAATATCAAAGGTTTGTCATGTTTCACAGTTTCACACAGTCTGATGCATAGCTGAACAGTACATATCTGTCACAGTTGTATTTCACAGTTCTCCAGGTGAAGTGAGGAGGGCCTCCTGTTGTGTCGAGCAGACATTAAAGTCATTCAAACAAACCTGAAGTGTAAAACTCATGTTTTAATATTTCAGTATCATTTTACAGATCAGTGTTTAGTCAACAAATGAAGATTCTCCTGAGATTATTATAAAATCCAGTAAATATAAAAATCATACAAATCAGTGATCGTCATGGTGATAAACAGAAATCATCAATAATTTGTAGTCGTATGTGAACAACAACAGGTAATCCTTCAGTTATAACCAGTGGTGGGAAGTAACTAAGTACATTTAGTCAAGCATTGTACTTAAGTACAAATTTGAGGTACTTTACTTGAGTATTTCCATTTTATGTAGCCTTATACTCCACTACATTGCAGACACAAATATTCTACTTTTTACTCCATTACATCTGTCTGACAGCTTTAGTTACTCTTCAGATTCCTTCCTGTCCAGTGAAAAGCTCGTATCTCCAGATGTGTTGAATGTTTGTGATAAACTGAAGGATGAAGTTTTCCTTCATGTCTTCTTCAGCTAAATAAACTGTTTAAAAAGCCTCTTGGATCAGCTGAAAATGCTTCGTCACAGAGCTGAAAACAGGCTGTTTGTCTGAGATACGAGGTTCTCACAGGACAAACATGTGATGATCTTATAGAATATGAAGCATCGCTGTAGATTAAACCAGCCAACAGGATATAAAGAAGTTCAGATGAGCTCAACCTGAAACATCTACAGCAGGAATATTAATCCACAAACATCAGAGATGATGAGAAACACTGACAGGAAACAACAACACTCTGACTGTGAGTACTTTAATAATACTCACATACTTTTACTTCAGTCAGGTTTGGATGCAGGACTTGTAGTGGAGTATTTTCACAGTGTGGTTTAGTAAAGGCTCTGAATACTTCCTGCACCAGTGGAAATAACACTCAGTTACATCAGAGAGAGTTTGAGGGATTAAACACGACAGAAATAACCGACTGAAACAAACTGTGCTCGTGCAGGATCCTTCACACAGCTGCAGGTCTACAATCAGCAGGTTTTCATGTTTATCCGCTGCGAAGCACCAACAGGAAGGCCAACAAACCTTCGATTGGATAAAATTTAACCCAGATTAGTGATTAACAAGAAAGGTTAATAAAGGAAGTGAGCGCTTTGATGTGTTCGGTCTGCAGTTTGAGCTGTAGAGCAAACGGCTGAGAAAACTTTAGAGATGTGGATGAAGTCCAGAATCAGGCGTGCTCTTGGTTCTGGGTTCTCTTCTTTTCGGTGACATGTTTGTTGATGTGTGGTCATCGCTCGGCACTAATCCGACATAATCTGATAATCTGACGTAGACCGGAACACAAAACTTCACCCTCTGAAAAGCAGGAACTCATCAGCGGCTCTTCAGGTTCATCTGATTTAGGTGATCGTATATCGAGCGTTTAGAACAGCGAACTTAAAGCAGAACAGTGATCATGGTCTGTCATGTTAAAAGAAAACCACGGTGGATCTTCAGGTGTGTCTTCAGGTGAGGGGACTGTGGGTCGCTGATAGGACGTGGCGATGGGACGGCTGCTCTCAAGCTGCAGCTTTGGTTTCCCACTCCTGCGAACACAGCGACAGCAGAGTTAAAAGACACCTGTCAATCATCTGTTTCTGTGGAGACATGTTTTCTCACCTTGAACAGGTGTACTCCAGCACCCTGTGACATCACTGCCGGGTGTGGTTACAGGGGCCACACCCATCAGTGATGCTGGTCAAAGGTGAAGCAGCTGGTTGCAAGTCAAGTTTCAACACTGTTAGCATTTGAACAAGCTACACATGAAATGCTAAACATGCTAACATGAGTAAGTTAACATGATAGCATCAGTGTGCTAGCATGCCATCTCGAGGAACCTGCAGATCACATGACATCATGTGAGGGGAGGATCCGTCCGGCCAGGCTTTAACTCAGGTGCTTGTGGCTGAACCACAGCGGTTCACACCTGTGAGGAACTACTGGCTCCCAAAGAGGTTAGCATAGCTGCTGCTGTAGCATCAGTTCTATCAGAACTGGAGCATTTTCTTAATTGAAAGAAGAACAAAGAACGACTCTGAAGGTTTTTCTCCATGAAAAACACGTTTTCACTCTTCTGATGTCCTACTACGACCTATCAATCACTGATCTGATTGGTTGAAGCCTGTGATAGCTGGTGATAGACAGATGGCATCCAATCACCTGCCAGGTATTTTTTGAAAGTGCCTGCCCCTTTCTTCTCAGATGGTTCTGTGTAACAAACCTTCTGGATCCTCAGGTCACATTTTCCTGGAAATGACCTGAAACCAGTAAAGTGTGATTTGTATTTAAAAGTCTGAGTGAGTCTGACCTTCCTCCTCTGGAAAACCTTTCCATGCTCGATGAACAGCGTTGAGGGAGCTCGTCTCAGAGAGTTCTTAGCTGAGGCCGTCCGTCGCAGCAGAGGGTTCAGGAAACCCGCCTGGACCAGCAGAGACCAGCAAGGTTACAGCAGAGACCAGTGAAACCAGTGGCTGATAGGAGTCAGTACATGCACAAGTAGCGGATGGATGGTGATTTTCACCTTGAAGCCACCTGAGACTGTTCCTACCTGAGCGCGCTCAGTGCAGACAGCAAGTGACTGTCTAAAGGAGGTGCGTTTGTTTTGCTTCCCAGCAGACGCCAGGTTGATCTCTGAGCCCGCCCTCAGCTGCACCGTCCTCTTCCCGGTCAGCTCCAGCTTCTGAACGCCTCGTTCCACTTCCGCCAACTTGCTGTCTGAAACGCAGCAGCACGAAGCGTCGTCACTCACGGCTGTTTTCAGCTGTTTAAACATATTCAATCAGACCACTCGTCTCGCCGTGGAGCAACATATTTACATGCTGTCAACATGTTGCAGCTCATAATTGATTTAATTATTGACGATTATTTTCTGCACCACAGCAAAGGTGAGCGGCGCATCCTCGGCGTGAACGACACCTCTGAGGTTTCTGTTGGTTGAGCCCCTGAGATGAGACTCACTGTGTTTGGTGAACACGGTGTTGCTGTAGGTCACCGAGTCTTTGGACGACACCGAGCTGCAGCGAACTGAATCCTGAGAGCTGTGGAGCTGAAATAATGACAGAGAAGACGAACACTGAACGCTACTCATCAATCGATACTGATCGGAAAAAAATCTGTTGTTCTGTGGACCGTACCATGTGCTCCAGTACGGAGGTGTTGGAGTAGATGGGCTGGCCTCGGCCTGTTACACTCAAATGAAAGGGGTCGTCCATGTAGGTGTTGGAGGTGGGGAACTTTCGAATCTGCAGCCCACTGAGGAGGGAAAACAACACAAATCAAAAATGAAATCACTGCAGAAGAAGAAGAAGAAGAATTAGTACAACACCATGTGGGGTGCCTCAAGGTTCTATTGTTGGACCACTGCTCTTTTTATTTTCTATTAGTGATTTAACAATAACTATAATTCTCATCATCTCAGAAGTATTCTGATCCTTTATGGAAGTAAAAGTACTAATACCACACTGTAAAAATACTTGTTACAAGTCAAAGTCCTGCACTGGAAATGTTCCTTTTTCAAGTATGTAAGTATGATGAGGAAACTGTACTTGAAGTATCAAAGTAAAAGTATTGAGTGCAGTAAAATATCCCTGTGACTGTTCCACTGTTCTCCTGTTCTATCTGTTCTCCTGTTCTCTCTGACCTCATCAGATTACTGTGACTCAGTCGTTCATGTCAAAGCAGGATTTTACTGTTGGAGCTGGTTGAGCTTCATTTTAACTAATGATTCTTTTCATTCTGGATCAATCAGCTGATTATTTCCTCCATTAATCGATCGATCGTTCCGTTTGGAAACATCGTGAAAATAGTGAGAAATGTACATTTGCCTCCTTTTTATTCCAGAATTGGGCTTTAACACATCACTGACTGGCTGTACTTCTATAAGCTGTTGGGTTGTTTAATTCTAACAAAACATCGTTTCATAAACTCTTCATATGTTCGTGAGTAAAAATCAGAGCTAGTAACTAAAGCAGTCAGATAAATGTAATAGAGTAAAAAGTACAACATTTCCCTCTGAGATGTACTGCAGGAGAAGTAGAACGTGACATGAAAAGAATCAAGTAAAATACAAGTACCTCAAACTTATATTCTAGACCAGTACTGGAGTGAATACTCTGCATGACACTCTACCACAGGGAGTATCACTGTGTGTGTGTGTGTGCGTGTGTGTGTGCGTGTGTGTGTGTGTGTGTGCGTGTGCGTGTGTGTGTGTGTGTGCGTGTGTGTGTGCGTGTGTGTGTGTGCGTGGGCGTGTGTGTGTGTGT
>NC_055662.1:29397742-29412742 GCF_017976325.1 Chelmon rostratus | reverse complement strand
GTGTGTGTGTGTGTGTGTGTGTGTGTGTGTGTGTGTGTGTGTGTGTGTGTGTGTTGTGTCCATCCATCACGTAGACCACATGCTAATCAGCTGCCATCAGTGACCACTTCCTCCCTCTGCAGTGCTCTCAGCCAATAGGACAACAGATAGAGGGGAGATGGCCTCATATGTAAACACTGAACATCCTGTCATTCCCTCTAACACACACACACACACACACACACACACACAGTAACCCTGCCGTCTCCTCCCAAACCTCAGGAGGACTCAGTCTGTCATTACTGACCCACATCACAAACCTCCTCCTCCTCCTCCTCCTCCTCCTCCTTCTCCTCCTCCTGTTATCTAAAAAGAAGCCTTTTTTTATTCCTGACCACGTCTCTGTAACCTCAGCAGGAACCACGATGAGGTCAAGACGTGAGGAGACGTCAGAGTGAAAAAACAACAGTGTGAAGAGGAGTTTCACAGCAGATCTGTTTCTAGTGTAGGTGCAGTAAAGGATGCTGCTGTGTGATCAGAAGTAAAAGTACAAATACCACACTGTGAATACGCCCCATTAAAAGTACATCTTACATGAAACATTTACTGAAGTAAAAACAAATCGATATGAGTGCAGTAAAATGTCCCTGTGACTGTTCTACTGTTCTATTGTTCTATTGTTCTATTGTTCCACTGTTCTCATGTTCTCCTGTTCTACTGCTCTACTGTTCTACTGTTCTACTGTTCCACTGTTCTGCTGTTCTCCTGTTCTACTGTTTCACTGTTCTTCTGTTCTATTGTTCCACTGTTCTCCTGTTCTACTGTTTCACTGTTCCACTTTTCTCCTGTTCTACTGTTCTACTGTTCTCCTGCTCTACTGTTCCACTGTTCTCCTGTTCTCCTGTTCTATTGTTCCACTGTTCCACTGTTCTACTGTTCTCCTGTTCTACTGTTCCACTGTTCTCCTGTTCTCCTGTTCTCCTGTTTCACTGTTGTCATGTTCTACTGTTCCACTGTTCTACTGTTCTCCTGTTCCACTGTTCTACTGGTCAACTGTTCCACTGTTCTCCAGTTCTACTGTTCCACTGTTCTCCTGCTCTACTGTTCCACTGTTCTCCTGTTCTCCTGTTCTATTGTTCTATTGTTCTATTGTTCCACTGTTCTCATGTTCTCCTGTTCTACTGCTCTACTGTTCCACTGTTATGCTGTTCTCCTGTTCTACTGTTTCACTGTTCTTCTGTTTTATTGTTCCACTGTTCTCCTGTTCTACTGTTTCACTGTTCCACTGTTCCACTGTTCTCCTGTTCTCCTGTTCCACTGTTCCACTGTTCTCCTGTTCCACTGTTCTCCTGTTCCACTGTTCTACTGTTCCACTGTTCCATTGTTCTCCTGGTCAACTGTTCCACTGTTCCACTGTTCTCCTATTCTACTGTTCTACTGGTCAATTATTTTCCTGTTCCACTGTTCTACAGGAGAACAGTAGTACTGTTCCACTGTTCTCCTGTTCTCCTGTTCTCCTGGTCCACTGTTCCACTGTTCTCCTGTTCTATCTGACCTAATCAGATTACTGTGACTCAGTCGTTCATGTCAAAGCAGGATTTTACTGTTGGAGCTGGTTGAGCTTCATTTGAACTAATGATTCTTTTCATTCTGGATCAATCAGCTGATTATTTCCTCCATTAATCGATTCATTGAAAATCATTCAGAGGAAAATCAGCAAATCAAACATCTGAGAAGCTGAAACATCAAATGTTTCTACAGGAAAAATCAGTGAAGTAAAAGGTGAGTAAATGTACTCAGTTACGTTCAGTCACTGCTCCTGTGTTTCCAAGGCAACCAAATACTGACGGGGGTTGTTAAGTCTTTTAGTAATTATTTTCAACAGAGGTCATAATGACTCATGATGATGTTCATATATTTCACACATATTTAACTTCACTCACATGAAGCACCAAACATCATCAGTCAAGTCAATGAGCTCTTACTGGCTTTTTGTGGAGCTTTCAGCTGTTTTCACACAGTCCTCAGTAGCAGGCAGTTGATGTTGGGATTGTGTTGTCAGTTTACTTTAGGAGGCAAGTATTGAACTTTTCACTTGTCTACATTTATTATATAAGTGTATACAGTGAATAAGATCAACTCCACCTTTAGCAGCTGCAACATGAAAGCGATGAACACATTAATGCATCAATAATTAGAATCAATAAAAGGATATATATCGTGCTGAAATGGGCCATTCTGCATAATAAGCACTTTTACTTTTGGTACATTAAAGGTCCAGTGTGTAGGATTTAGTGACATCTAGTGGTGAGGCTGCAGATTGCAACCAACTGAAATCCCTTCCTGTCACCCTCCCCCACAGTGATCAATAAAGACCTGAATTTTTCTCTCTAGAGTCAGTGTTTGGTTTGTCCTTCTGGGCTCCTGTAGAAACATGGCGGTGCAACGTGGTGGACCCTGTGAGGAGGAGCTGCTCCCTCTGTAGATATAAAGACTCATTGTAAGCTAACACAAACAGCTGTTCTTATCTTCAGATGATTATACACTAATGAAAACATAATAATGAATATTTTATTCCATTTCTGCCTGTACATCTCCATAAATCCTCCACACTGGACCTGAAAGTATAATTTGATGCTAATACATGAAATCATGAATGCAGGACTTTTACTTGTATTTCTACATTGTGGTGTTGCTACTTTTCCTTAAACAAAATATCTGAGTACTTCTTCCACTGCCGCCTTGTTCAGAGAAGCAGGCAGCAGTGTATCCCAGCATGCACTGCGTGAGAAATATGAGTGTGTGTGTTGACTCACCCCTTTTCTCAGCCACACAGATGAGTCCTGCTTTAAGACCAGCTCAGAGGACTGGACACCTTCTGGACAAGCAAACAAATCTGATTTCAAATCATCCTTTAAGTCACACACAAGACTGGGAACATGTTGTATCTGTTACCTGTCCCAGGTGTGTCTATCTGCTCGTTGCTAGGAGACAGTGATGGACAGCTCATGATCATGTACTCAGCATCTTCCACTAGAAACACAACAAACATCCACCTGTGAACTTCAGCAGTGTTATAACCAGACGGATGACGGTTAGTTCACAGATTCACCTTGTTGGTTTTGGTGGTTCTGACTGTACCGGCAGTGGTAGGAGTGACTCCAGCAGTTTAATTACTTTCAGATCTTACACTTCAACATTTTAGCTGCAGTTGATGCTTAACCTGCCGACTGGCATGTTAGCAGTTTACAGTTCATACACCTGAACTGTCTCCAGAACATTAACTGACATTAAGTTTCCTGTTTTCAGTGGTTATACATCAACTGACACTTTAGTAGCTTTCACCTGTAGCTCTGCGACTCACACTTCAACTGCTTTCACATTTAACTCTTCAACTGATATGTCAACTAATTCCACTGCACACACTCTAACTGTTGAGGGTTTCTTCTTCAGCTGAGGTTTAACTACTTTTACGGCTCTTCACCTGGCATTTCAACTGCTTTCAGTGGTCACACTCCACCTTTCATCTGTTTAACATCTCTAACTTCGACTCAGCTCAGTGTTCAGTGCTTATATGTGAATTGAACAGTTTTACTGCTTTTATCTTTAACCAAGAGTTCACCTGCTTTCAGTAAATACACGTCAACCGGTTGCTGAATTTATAACACTATGACAGTTCTAACTCCTTTTCAGTTCTTAGACTTCAACTAAATCTTCAACTATTTCACTTTAATACCTAAACTGTAAGTTCACTCAGTGCTTACACTTGAATTAACACTTCAACTTCTTCCTGTATCTCAACTCTTTCAAATCTGTCTATATTCAGCAGTGAGCACACGGATTTTCTGTACAAAGAGTAGTAGCAGCATTACAGACAGTAGTATGAGCAGTACTAGTAATAGTAGTAGTACTAGCAGTAATAGCACTAGTAGCAGTATTGGCAATCGTAGTAGTAGTAGTAGTAGTGGTAGCAGCAGCAGTATTAGCAGTAGTAGTAGTATCAATAATAGTAGTAGTGTTAGCAGTAGCATTAGCAGTAGTATTATCAGCAGCAGGAGTATTAGCAGTAGCATTAGCAGTATTAGCAGTAGCATTGGCAGTATTAGCAGTAGCATTAGCAGTAGTATTATCAGCAGTAGGAGTATTAGCAGTAGCATTAGCAGTATTAGCAGTAGCATTAGCAGTAGCAGCAGTATTCTTACCAGGAGTGTCGTTTGTCTGCAGTTTGGACAGCAGCTCTGAGATGGATTTCTTCTGAGCCTGAGCGATATAACTCAGGTTCTCTGAGTCCAGAACAGACAGGAAGGACTGCAGGTCCCAGATCAGCTTGGCCAGCACTAAAGACAGAAGGACAGGTGGACAGGTGGACAGGTGGACACTCCTCAGCTGTTTGTCTGTTTGGTAAAATCGAAAGTGAAATAACAGAGAAAAAATGTCCCCAAACAGATTCAGAGACTTTGTCTCAATCTGACGCTGAGTCATCGTTTAACTGACGGCTGACAGCAGCAGAGCGATGAGTCATGTTTGATGGAAACACAAGAATGTGACTGTCCAGTGAGGAAGAGGAGACTGCAACCTTCTTCACATCGTGCAAACATGATAATTCCTCTTTTTAAAATCAGCAGTAACCTACAAAACGAATAATTAAAAAAATAAAAAATAAAAATAATAATAATAATCAGGCGTAAAAACATCATGTAGAGGAAAAACCAGGTGTTACACAATATGTGCTGCCATCTGTTCACATTATCTTTATCTCTAAAATCTTAAAGATTTAAAGTCTTAAAATCACTTTGAAAAGCTGAAGAGTTTAGAGTGAAACTGTTAAATATCTACATTTAACTGTGTTTAAGATAAGATGCTAAATATTACACATCCTGCTAACACGCTGCAAACGTGTTCACAGTGTAAAGAAATCTGTTTAATCTTTAAACTTAGCATGTAGCATTCAGCAGTCTTATATTTATTAATAAAAAGTCAGACTTTAAAAAGTATTCTTCATTTCTGTGGCACATTAAAACATTTAAAGTCCGTTTTTCAGATTCTGTCAGCATCTTCTTTTAGCATCTCTGTGACTTTAATGAGCCATAAACAGAATTGATGGGTTCAAGTTTGTCGTCAGCAGGTTGATTAAAGATCAAAGCTCATGATGTCAGTCTGTGATGGTCGTATGAATGCAGACGTTGTCTCTCAGTGAACAAACACTGACTTAGTGTTTCGGCTTCAGAAGAGCTGAAATCTCTGCAGCTTCATTATGTCTCTTTTTTTTTCATCAATGTGATTCTGTTTATCATGCCTTGAAGGTTTGGGAGAGGTCCTTGGACAATGTTTACTTCTCCCGCACAGATTTTTCTTTATTTTTAATTATGTTAATATACACGTGGAAGTCTGTATATGTAGTATCCATGGATGTTAAACTCGTATCTTTTCTAATAGTGATATATGTGGAAAAAGTATTTCAAACCTTCAGCATCCGAAAACTTGAATAACTCAGGTTTAGTAGTTGTTCTGTTTTAGTCTCTTTTTGAAAAGACTTCTGAACGACAGAACTTGAATAAGCTTTAACGTTTCAATGGAAACGTTCAGGTTATTTATTGTTAATGAGTGAACCTGAACACTGACCCGACTGCACCTGTTCAGGTAACGTTTCCCATCACAGGCATTCAGATGTTCTGGCCTTCACATGTTAACTGATGTGACAGGACACGCAGTGATAAGCTGCTGGATGCTGCTAATGTTTAACACAGAATAAAGACCGTGTGTGTGTGTGTGTGTGTGTGTGTGTGTGTGTCTGTACAAACACTGAGAAACAGGAAGTTGTCTGCAGTAGAAAATAATTGGAACATTTTTAGCAAATTCTCCACAACAAGGGACATTTTTCATTGGTTTGACCAAAGTCTTCCCTTAAAGCAGCTTTTATCTGGTGTTCCACCACTATGAGGACCCCCAAAACCTCCTTAAAGCCCACTGGAAAGACTTACAGGACTTGGCCAACTTCTATAATGGCCCTCTCTAGAGCCTCCTCCATGACCACTAGACCATCCTGAAAGACCACAAGAACCCCTTACAGGACCACTAGAACCATCTCAGTGACCAAAAAAATTCCAGAAACACCCAAAAAACACCTAGAACCTTGTTAATTCTGGAACTTTCTTCAGCAAGACTAGATCCCCCTAAAGACCTCTAACATCTCCTTAAACACACCAAGAACCGTCTACAGGACTCCTAGAAACTCTTCATTGACCACAGGAACCACCTAAGGATCCTCTAGAACATCTTTACTGATCCAAAAGAGTTGTACAACCGATGAAAAGACTTCCAGACCCTCATCAGTGACCACTAGAACGTCCTGAATAAGCAACAGAAACACTCAACATTAACTTAACTCTTCAGTGCCTTGTCACAGACCATTAGAACTGACTGAAAGAGTTCTAGAACCACCTGAAGAAGTCCTATAGCACTTCCTATAGGACCTGATCACATATCAAGTATCAAGGACCATATGTTTTAAAGTCATTATATAATATGATTGACAGGAGCCAGACTCTGCTGGATCCCCTGAGAATGAACAGTTGAAATCAAGAAGCTTCTGTCCTGAAACTTTTATTGACTTTGCTGTTTGCTGCTGCTGCTTTAAACCCAAAGTGGAGTGAATGAGCCGGAGAGGCCTGACTGAACAGATCTCAGAGCAGTCTGAATTATCATGAGAAGGAGGAGAAAATGTAAAACACGCAGAGAAAAACCGTCCAAACAGACGACGATTGTCTCCGAGCTCCATTCAGACAGAGTGAGTCCAGTCACGCTGAGCCGAGTGGGAGACGAAGGTTAAAAGTTTCTGATTAACTCCTCCGGCCCTGCTTATCGGCCTGCTGCTGGTTTAAACAGCGAGCCGGACAGACGTCACACACCCACAACACACCGACCACAACAACAACAACAACAACGACAACGACAGAGAGAGTCCGTCCGCAGAGAAACACCTCAGAGACGCTTCGAAGGAGAAACAGTTTGTGTTCCTGAACGCCGCTTATCTGACCATCAACATCACATCCTGTCTGTGGCTTTGATGCTGCAGCAAGAACACACACACACACACATACACACACACACACACACAAACACACGCACACAAACGCACACACACACACTCACACAAACACACACACAAGCACACATGCACACACATGCACACAAACACCCACAAACACACACACACACACATGCACACAAACGCACACACACCACACACACTCACACAAACACACACAAGCACACATGCACACACACACCCACAAACACACACACACACACACACAAACACACATGCACACACGCACACACACACGCACAAACACACACACACACAAACACAAACACACACATACACACATGTACACACACACAAACACACACACGCACACACACAAACGGAAACACACACACACACACACACACACACATGCACACACACACACACACACACACACACACTACAGTTCATTGTCTTGTTTTGTTTTGTGGTGAAGTCAAAGACATTTTTCTAACAAATTAACAAATAAACTAACTGATGAGCAGACAAACAAACTAATAAACAAAGTTTTTGTTGCCTCTGGAAAGAACGAGGTTTGACAGAAAGTCCTTCGTGCAACAAGAAACTGTTTTTTTATTTCATGTTTTCTTCCACTCATGTTATTAACTGGGGGCCAACCAGCAGTTGACTGGTGGAGAACACCCCACGGTTTACATGTCTGCATGCTGTATTTCTATGTTTGTAGTGTCTGTATTTCATAGTTTTATAGTTTAGTAAGTGCAGTATTGAAGTTTCTAGCTAAAACTTGAGTCAGATTTGTGTCTTTTCGGCCAATGAAGCCGATCCTGTTATTGCCTGAGTTTAAGAAGAAAAAGTGTGTGTGTGTGTGTGTGTGTGTGTGTGTGGTGTGTGTTGCAGGGTGTGGAGCAGCTCTCTCTTTCATCTTCTGCCTGGTAAAAATAGGGCAGCAGCAGCAACATTTACATTTTGGAGCGACTGGCTCCTCAAACTGCCTCAGCTTCAGTCGTCCAATCAGCAGGCAGCTCTGCTCACCTCCTGGTGCTCATGGAGCGAAAAGACTCAGCATACAAAACTGTCAAAATGACTTCAATGACTTTAACACTGTTTTTGTCTGCTCTAACAGAAGCTGCTAATGTTAGCAGGTCAGGCTAACTGGCCTAGAGCCTAGTGAACATAGAGCAGAACCAGAGTGTTACTTCAAAACCAAGAATTTGTGCATCCTTTGCTAACTAGCTTACATTATGTAATGAGATGTTACAGGTTACAGTAACAATCCTGGGTGCTATCAGAGCTGAGGCTAGCGTTTGTATCTCTGTCCTGATCTTGGATTTGGGGAACTGTTTACATGTTTACCTGGGACCTGTTAGCTTTAGCTTCAGTCTGTTAGCATGATACCACAAACTGGAACCTGTTAGCTTTAGCATCATACTGTTAGCAGGACATAATGAACTGAGATCTGTTAGCTTTAGCTTCACACTGTTAGCAGGACATATTGAACTTGGACCTGTAAGCTATAGCTTCATACTGTTAGCAAAACATAATGGACTGGGACCTGTTAGCTTTAGCTTCACACTGTTAGCAGGACATATTGAAATGGGACCTGTTAGCTTTAGCTTCATACTGTAAGCAGGACATATTGAACTTGGACCTGTTAGCTATAGCTTCATACTGTTAGCTGGACATAATGAACTGGAACCTGTTAGCTTTACGTTCACACTGCTAGCAGGACATAATTAACTGATATCTGTTAGCTTTAGCTTCATACTGTTAGCAGGACATAATGAACTGACATCTTTTAGCTTTAGCTTCATACTGTTAGCATGACATATTGAACTGGGACCTGTTAGCTTTAGCTTCACACTGTTAGCAGGACATATTGAAATGGGACCTGTTAGCTTTAGCTTCATACTGCTAACAGGACATAATGAACTGGGACCTGTTAGCTTTAGGTTCACACTATTAGCATGACATAATGAACTGGGACCTGTTAGCTTTAGCTTCATACTGTTAACACGTTATCATGACCGGGGGGCAAAGGGGACTGAGTATACAGGACCCACAAAGATACTCGAATCAATGGCCATGGATCTGTGGAGGGGCCCATAGAATGAATCTGACCCTGATGTTGCTACGCCTCTGATCATAACCTGGGACTTGTTAGCTTTAGCTTCAGTCTATTAGCATGATGATGGAGACACACTCAATGTTTTCCTTACTGACAGAAACAAAGTGGAATTATCTTCGCAGGAAGCAGCTAACACATGCAGTCGCAGTGATGTTTAATGGGAGAAAAAGCGAAATCGTGGGTCTTGAGTCCGTGCACACATACGAGCTGAATGTAAACAGTCTCTGAGCTCGGTCTCCTGAGGGCAGAGGCAGGAGGAAGTGATGATGATGATGATGAGGGGTGGGGGAAGGATGATGGAGAAGGACAGACGGGTGTTTCCGATTCTGGTGCTGCTGTTGTTAACATCCCATCAGTGTGATAAAGAAGAGGAATGTATGACATCAACATGCTGGGTTACAGTTTTCACTGACTTAAATCTGTTCGGGTGTTTACGTATTGCTCATAAATGTTATAATGATATTCTTATTTTTTGTAGTGAGGTCATAGCAACACACACTATATAATCTATAAATAAAACATGAACAATACAAAAAGCTGACGTGAAATTTGTGCTTTCCAATGTGAACACATTCATATATAAAATGTAAAGTTTCAAGCTGAACTCACGATGTGAGTGTTTCTATCTAACACTTCACATTTTACATTTAATCATTCATAATTCTAATCTGACATTAAATAACACATTTATTTACAACATTTATTTCTCTCTGTTCTTCTCACAGATCTTTAATGTCTGTATCATGTGACGTTATCAGGTGAACCCTCAGGTGATTTTTAAACACTCAGGAATAAAATGAAGCTTTACTGAAACCTCAGAGTTCTGTGCTTTGATTTCCTGTGGTGTGATCACGTTATTCCTGTAGCGCTGCTGTATTTCTGTGTTTAACACATTCAGATATCTTACTCAAATAAAAGTACTAATACCACACTGCAGAACTGTGTTACTTATGATAAAGTATGTAAGTATAAGGAAAGGAAAATATACTTCAAGTCCTCAAAGTAAGAGTACTGAATGCAGACACAGTGTTTGCTTCCAAAGCTCCACATTAATACAAATACATACAAATACATTCAGATCATTCAGACGGATGGCAGCAAATCAAACATCAAATGTTTTACAGGAAAAATGACGGAAGACATTATCACAAGAGTTGCCAATCAATTTTCTCTCAATCGACTTATTGATTCATTGATTAATCGTTTCAGATGTACTCGTAGAAACATCATATGTCATAAAGCCTTCACTTGTTTTGTGTGTAAAAATCTTAATTTGTGAAGTAGCAAGTAACTAAAGCAGTCAGATAAATGTAGTGGAGTAAAAAGTACAGTATTTCCCCCCGAGATGTGGTGGAGGAGAAACAAAAAGTGGCATGACAAGAAAAGAAGAACTAAAGTACCTGAAACGTGTACTTCCTGGAGTAAATGTACTCAGTGAGGAGGTTTGTGTGGGTGTATCACCGCGGGAACACAGTACCTTTCTGTTTGTCCATGTCTGTCTCTCGTCTCAGTGGCGGCTGCTCTTCGGTCTCATGTTGAACGAGGAGTTTCCTCCCCAGCGAACCCGTCTGTCTGCTGAGTGCAGCAGCCTCAGCTCTGATGGGGGAGTCCTGCCTCCGAGGGGGGAGGAGAGAGAGGACGGACCGACTCTCATGATAAGAGAGAGAGAAAAACAACATGCTCTCTGGAAACCACGGCGGGGTCGCTAGCATGTCTGAAATTACAACTGTGCTTTCAATGTCTGTTTTTATTCATTTTGTGTGTGAGGGCAGCAGTCAATGCTAACTGCTAACTGCTAACTGCTAACAGATACTGTGTGTGTATCCCAGATCTTCTTCCTCTGAGCCACAGAGCTCCACTAAAACCCAACAGAGAGCCTCACACATGTTCCTTCATCACCATCAACACACACACTGTAGTTACTCTGACACACACACACACACACACACACACACACCGTCCTGCTGCCTCAAACACTCACTGCAGCACCAAATGTGGATTCATCCGCCGCTGAAAATAGTCCGAACAGACGCTGTGTTTCCTGCTGTTTGTCTGATAGAAACTGCAGCGAGCAGCTGGTTTAAATTATTTTTCTTTTTCAAACATCTAGATGTTTTTAAAGAAAGACTTTACAGGGATGATGATGATGAGCTTTGTCTCATTTGTGTCCTTTCATTGTGTCTTTTCCTCTGGAGCATCAGTGTTTGGTGACTCTCTGTCATACACTCCACCTCTGGCACCACCTAGTGGCAGGACCTCTTCTCCCTTCTGTCCCTGGCAGTGTGAGCATGACTGCCACGCTGGTGGAGGGGGCAGGTGCAGCTCATCCTAAGCACCAGATTGTTTGGAGTGGTCTCCTCATTTGAAGCCTTCACCAGCCCGTATGAAAGACTCCAGCAGACCACTACTCGACGCCAGTCCGTAACCCACCTCCAGTCAGTGCACCCTGGCCCAGTTGGTAATTCATGTTCTAAAAGTTCTGCTTTGTAATCCTGTTTTTCCTTCTGCCTTGTTCCGACCCTCTCTGCCGCCTGAAGATCCCTCCTGCCACACTCATCTGCCTCTGATGGTCCTGCCTGGAAACACCTTCACTCACCTTCATTATAAACCAGCAGCATCCACACTGCACGCCACCCAGCCCCGGACCTGTTCCCTTTCATTCTGTCTGTCTGTCAGCTCTGATCTCTGGTTTGATCGTTTCAGTTCAGCCTGTATCGGAGCTTTAGTTTGTTAGCCTTGTTAACATGTTCAGTTCTCCGTTCTAGTTTGTTTTCTAGTAGTTTTTTCGCCTCGTCGCTGGTGAGCACAAGTAGTTTTATTTTGTAGTTGGTCTTTTTTGTGTTTGTAAAATAAATTGTTCTGTTGTACGCTTCTGTCCGCTGTGTCTTTGTCTGCGTTTGGGCCTGAACCTGATCTGTGACACTCTCCATCTGTCTCTGGCTTTAACTGTCTCCATCATTAAAGAGCATGAAAATAGACACAGAAATGGCATGTGGGAGGGAAAACTGCCACATCCTGACACTGGACGTCAGATCAATTTGATCAGCCACACCTCAAGCTAATTTAACTAAAGTTTATCTCAGAATAAATGTACCATATCTATAATTATAATAACTGACCGTCACCTTAAAGAGGCCATCCAATGAAAAGCCAGGCTTTAACCCTGGTGGGGATTTTTATATTCTGCAAGACGTATCATGATTAAAGTAATGACTGAACATTTCCACCTGGAGCTGCTGTGGACCAATGAGAGTCTCACAGAACGAGATCATTCAACTTCGCCAGGTGGAACAGGGACTAACAGAGGAGAGACCAGGTGGAGCCACGATAGCAGAGCCGTGTTCGGTTTTCACTTGTTAAAGTTGTAAAAGCAGAAACGTTGAGCTGGATCTGGATCCAGAGTCGCTCTACCACAAACCTGCAGGTGCTGGATGACGTTAGCCACCGTTAGCCTGAGCGATGCATCATGGTTCAAAACGCTCCTCAAACACACACACACTGAAGCTGCTGATGAGGTTGAGGTTGAGGTGTTTGATGAGAGTCAGCGCTGCAGGTGGAGGGGTGAGTAGAGACAAAGGTGGGGACGGCTTATGGACTGACTTTCATCTAGTCCACATATGTCAAACTGATTTCATAAAGGGCCGTGTGGCTGCAGGTTTTCGTTCCAACCAAGGAGGAACACGCCAGGCTGGAATCAATTAATCAGCTGATAACTAATGATCCCTTGATGTTGATTGGTTGGCCTGGTGTGCGCCTCTTGGGTTGGAACGAAAACCTGCAGCCACACAGCCCTTTATGAAATCAGTTTGACATATGTGGACTACATGAAGGCTATGTGAGACCTGAACAGAGGCGAGTTTTCAGGGGTTTAATCAAAACCTGGAGACAAACTTTTAACTGAACTACAAATCAACTCATTAAGTGTCATCACAGAGCTGCTGCCTCATGTTCTTCCTCTTTCACCACGCCTTAGCACTTCTGCATTATGTCGCTAACTTGCTAAAGTGTTAGCCTGTAGCTCCTAGACACCGACAGTAATGTTCAGGTAGCTGTTGCCTAGCAGCAGTGTTCTCATGACTTGACTATGTGATAACCGCGAGCTAACGAGCTCCATGTCTGTCTGTTGGTCCGCCATGTGGATCTGGACTTGAATATCTCATAATCTACCAGCAGTATTGTCATGAAATGTTCAGGATGAATTGAAGTAACTTGGTGATGCTCTGACTTTTCCTCTAGCGCCATCATCAGATCAAAGTTTTAATGTGTCATTACTTTATAAGCAAAAACCTGCAGAACTGAAGACTTTCCCATCAGCCTCAGCTGTACTTTGTCTACTGCGAATTAGCTAATGTTAGCATGCTAACATGCTAAACTAAGACAGTGAAAATGATAAACATTGTGAGCCTGTTAGCATGGCAGTGCTAGCCCTTAGCTCACAGCACCGCTGTGGCTCTGTACAGCCTCACAGAGCTGCTAGCATGACCAAAGAATCTCTGTGTTGTTTGTCAATTTAAGATTAATTATAAAAAACTAGTTCCTTTATTGTCATTTATCATATGATGAACACAGCGTAAAGACGTTTAAACACAGTCTCCTCAAGGCAAATAGAAATGCTCTTTATTGTAACTCATGGTTAATCATTCACAGCACCATTCATCTGTCACATCACCTGGATCCAGACATGAAAACAACAACAACAGTAATTATATTGTCATTCAGTGGTTCAGTATGTACAGCAGCAGGGCGACTTCAGACAGGTGAGTCTCTGCCAACGAGTCTGACCTCTGACCTCTGATCCCAGTCTGACCTCTGACTCCAGTCTGACCTCACTCACCTGAAAGAATAAATCCAGAGTAATACTTGTTGTCTACCTGAGCCAGGACCCTGTAACTGCCAACATCATTATAGAAATCTGTTTAATTAAAGGTTAAATACAAATATGACATCATCATCGTGACATCATGCTTGCAGCAGTTAACATGTTGACCTCCGTGCCTCCGTGAAGTCGCCCTGCGTGAGAAAATAATTTGATAAAAAATGAAAAAAACACTTTAAAATATACAAAATGAAAGAAAAACACATGGAACAATCTTTGTGTCATCATGGTGTTCGTCACAGCAACCCACTTCCTGTTTCTAAGTACACACAACCAATCAGAACAAAGCGTCAATCCTCTCAGTATCATCAGACAGCATCAGAATCATTCCTCAAAAAAAAGAAAGAACAAAGGAAATCATCTCAACATAAAGTGACCAATGCTCGCTCACTCGACAAGTCTTCATCCAGTGTTTGTTTTTTCAGTCTTTTTTTGTTTCCACGGATACAGGAAGCGTGTGGTGCTGAGGCAGACATGGTGGCGTGTGACGCAGGATGTGGTGGCGGTGATTTTGGCGTTTGCAGTGAGAGTGAACTCATTCTGAGCTGTGATTGAAGCTCGCGCAGGTCTGAGCTGCTGAAGTCTGAATGTGAAGGTGCTGCGAGTCCCATTAAATCACATTTATACAAGAGCGACAGTGTAATGACCAATGACGGTCCACCGTCACCTGTCACCTGCTCTGTCTGAGGAATAACGGTCCAGCTGGCGGCTGAGGTCAGGTCTCAGTCGTTTGATTAATCAATTTAATCAATTCATCTTGATTTATTTTGGAAAACAGGTTCTGTGTGAGTGTAACAACGAACACACGACAGCTCGATAACGGCCGAGCTGGACAAACGCTCGCTGTCGTCATCACAGGCGGGACGTTCAGCGTGAACTTTAGTTTGAAAACACTTTAGGTGAAGCTTGAAGCTAAAACCTACAAAGACCGAACAAACCGCAAATTAAGGATCGTTTCCACCAGCGTGC
>NC_055662.1:29337742-29385242 GCF_017976325.1 Chelmon rostratus | reverse complement strand
AAAATACACACTATACACACTATATACACTATACACACTATACACTATATACACTGTACACTATATACACTATACACAATACACACTATATACACTATACACTATATACACTATATACACTATGCACTATCTACACTATGCACTATATACACTATACAAAATACACACTATACACACTATATACACTATACACACTATACACTATATACACTGTACACTATATACACTATACACACTATACACTATATACACTACACTATACACTATATACACTATATACACAATACACACTATATACACTATACACACTATACACTACATACACTATACACTATATACAGTATACGCTATACACACTATACACTATATACACTACATTATATACACTATACACACTATACACACTATATACTATACACACTATACACTATATACACTATACACTATACACACTATACACTATACACACTATTCACTATACACTATAAACAATACACACTATATACTCTATCCACTATATACACTCTACACTACATACACAATACACACTATACACACTATACACACTATCCACTATACACACTATGCACACTATACACTAAACACACTGTACACACTATACACGCTACACACACTGTACACAGTATACACAGTATACACAGTATTTTAAATATATAATTTTATTCCTTTATTTTCATCATTTCTTGCTCAAACCTGTAAATTAAAGTGTTTAACCCATTTTTTAATAATCTTTTCATATTTCTGTCTCTGATGTTTCAGACTTTGTGCAGATTTGACAGATTTTGGTCAGACCCGCTCTGAGCCCCTCCCCTCCTGTATTGATCTCTGCTGGTCTCTGATGTCACTGAATAATTAATGTGTTAAAATGTGTTTGACTGGTTTCAGTCTGACTGGGAGCTGTGGTCTTTCTCCAGCAGGAGCTGTGCTGTGATGTATGTTCACGGTTCTTTGGTAAAAGCCCTTCCAGCCAGACAGGGTTCTATGTGGGTTCTCCCCATATGATGGATATGTTAAAACAGATGAAGCTACACCCTCGAGGCCTCCCTTCATCATGTTATATTCCAGAGAAGAAAGAGATCTGTCTGCCCCTGGAGAGAGATCAATTACAATCTGATGGCTCCTGGTGATCAATAACCTGATCAATAAACTGGTGAATCAGGTTTCACTTCCTCCTCTCTGGACTGTTTGTCCTCAGTCAGACGTTACTGCTCAGCCTCAGTGGTGGAATGTAAGTACATTTACTCAAGTAGTGTACTCAAGTGCAATTTTGAGGTACTTGTACTTTATTTGGGTATTTCATCTTAAGTATTTTCCTTTGTGCTTCTACACTGTTTCTGATCTTCCACCACACAAACTAGCAATGCTAAGAAGAGGCCTTCTGACGCCTTCACGTGTAGTATTCATTCAGTTTCAGACAGGCCTGAAAATCTGGTCTGTTTCCACGAATGTGAATCGATAATAGAGGTCGTGTAAAATCACACTTTTAGGCCTGAGCCGTCAAGGTTATTAAACACACAACAAGACTTAAAATCACACAGGAAGTGCTGAAATGGTCAACTTACATCTTTTCACTGGTGTTTCACAGCTCAGACTCTTCAGCTCGCCAGACAGAAAACCTGCTGACAGAAAACCAGAAAGAAGTCAGGAGGAGAAGATGAAGAACAAAGCAGAGCATGTAAACATGTCACGTATGTTCACATTCACATATCTGACACCCAGACGACAGAGACCCAAACAGCCCGTCTTTACAGCAGGACCAGGTGAGTCCAGCTCTGCTTCAGGTGAAGCAGACGACCCGTTCATGTCACAGTGAATCAGCTCACATCCTCACAACCGCCCTGTGAGAATCAGCAGATATTTGAATGGAGTTCTGAGCAGAGTGATCTGTCCTCCTCGCGTTTGCTCTGCATCTATTTTCAGATCCAGGTTTTAGTTCCAGGAAGTCGATGCTGTTGCTAAGCAACGGTGCTGGCAGGAGTTTGATCTGGAGATGGACTCTGTTCCATCTGACAAAAAGCACAGCATGAAGTGACGTTCAGGAGGAAACCGACGTCCATCTTTGAATAAATGAGGCTTTTGACCGACTGGACAGTGAGCTTCCAGATCTAGATCTAGATCTAGGGATCCTGAGTCCCAGGACGCAAAACCCTGACTCCAGAGCAAAGATAAAGTCACAAAATGTTTTGATTGTGTGGATTATAGGGGGCGCTGTGCTGGTTTTATATTTAAACAGTTGTGTGATGTCCTGCTTTCTGAAGTCTAAGAAAACAACCCTGATGACATCACATTATCGCAGCTCGAGCTTCTGCTGGATTGGCTAATTTGGAGGCAGGGAGGGTCTAATGCAAGAGGCTGTGGAGTTGCATTATGGGAATTGTAGGTTCCATTGATTTTTAACCATGCTGCTGCTTCGACTTGGACCGTTCTCGTTTAAATCTGTGGTCGATTTAAAGGAAGTAGAATACTTCATCTCGAGAGCCCTTTAACATTTCATCCGTCTGTCATGTCTCGTCAGATGTGTTAATGTGTTTTGTTCACGAGCGTCATGTCTTGTCTTGCACTTCCTGTTTTATTGTGAAACCTAACTCTCCTGTCGTTTCAGGCCCTTGCCTTCCCGGTGTGTTTCCCGCCTGTCTGATTGTCTACCCCGCCCTAATTGTCTCCACCTGTTCATTGTTACCTCGTGTATATATAGTCTGCGTCTCCCTTTGTCTTGTGCCAGATTGTCTCGTGCCTTGTCCTGTACTTGCCTTGCTATCTAGCGTTCCATGATCCTTGTCTTCTGTGTTCCTGTAAGTCTAGTTATTAGTCCAGCCTTGTACCTTTTGTTTGCTAATTTGTTAACGAGCCATCTTTGAGCCTTTGATAGTTTTTGTTCTTTTTCTAGTCTAGTTATCCTCAGCGTTTTCTGTTGTACTTTGTTACATTTCTTAGTTTGTATGCCATTTATCCTGAGCGCTTTGAGTTAATAAATTTCCTTTATTTTGAAACCTCGCTGAGTTGTCTGTGGTCTGCATTCTGAGTCCTGAAACCTTGTGCCTCCGGGCTTGTCACCGTCAGCTTCAAGGTTCATTTCTCAACATGAAGCTTAGATACAAATAAGAGCCACGTCCGCCATGTTTGTATCTGATTAAAACTGATGTTCAGCTCGTCATTAACAGGAAGTGAAGCTACAGGAGACAACAAACTGACATCTCAGACTGTGTGTTTGAACCAGGAGGGTCCAGCAGGTCAGACATCACCATGGAACTAAGATCATATAAGAATGACTATTAGGTAAACTATATTACACATAATACACACATTTCTTTTTGATTCTTCCTCACAAAAAACAAAAAAATTCAAATCATATCAATTCAAAAGAAAGTGATCAAGTCCACCCCCCAGAGTGTGCATGACTCTGTTCAACCTGACTGTAGGTGTAGGGTCACATGACCGTGAATCACTCATCTATCAGGGGTGAGAGTGTTGTATTGAATAAAAACCAACATGTCAGCGACAGAATGTTTCAAACCTTAACAGCGACCACGTTCTTGGTGAATGCTGTTCACGGATTGGCTGACATATTCTTTAAATGTAAATCTGCTGATCAGATTAACAGGACAGTTCGTTCAGCTTCTCGTTCAGTGAATCTGTGAGTCTGTTGGGACGGGAGATAACTCAGAGGAATGCTGGGAGATATCTGAAGGTTGCTAGGTTACCACACCCAGCCGGCCAATCAGCTGGCAGGAATGTGGAGGAGACAAAGAGGGAGATGCTGCACTAAAATAGACCTCCCACCATCAGACCACCCACACACACACACACACACACACACACACACACACACTGCAGGTCACAGTCTCAGACAAACCCCGCCCGGCTGCCACGCCTGGGAGTAGAAATCAGACTCAAGTCCCTCCAGCCTCACAGACTAGATGACCTGACGTCCTGATTCAGTTTTTGGTGAATCCACCTTGTTGACAGTTATCAGTGATTTCCTACATTTCCCAGAATTCCTGTGGGCAGCTCAGAGTGGAGGTACTCCGGCTGGTTGCTTTCAGCTGCTGGTGTGTGGGAGGAGAACGTGATAGTGATGGTGTGAGTCTCACTCCTGACTGAAAAAACACAACCAGTTTCTGAAAAAACTGAACAAAATGGAGCCAGAAATGAAGAAAACAGCAGGATGTGTCTGTCAGAGAGGACGCTTCTTCACGCTGTTTGATTTTTGTGCTGAAACGAAGCAGAAATGTTTTATACTTTTCAGTTTGAAACGTTTGGAAACCAGAACAAATAAAACTTCTGGGTGAAAAAATGCTAAAATTATGACCTGAATCAGGAAATATCTGATCAGAGAACAAGTCAACGAGCTGCAGACACATTTCAGTTCAGTGAATACCCAGCATTTTCATTATTAATGATTAAATTAATCTATGACTAATTAAATGGCGATCACCTTTAAACATCATGAATACTAAAACTACTTCCTGTAATTTGTTTGACATGAGTCTTTGTGCTGCTGTTTCTGCTGATGGTTCGTTTCTTCTCCAGTGAAGCATCATGTTCTCATGGTGTGTTCTCAAACCGCAGCTTTGTGGAGGAACAGCAGCTCGTGAGGTGGAGTTTATACATTGGTACAGTACTTTAGTAAATGTACTTAGTTACTTTCCACCGCTGGCACCAGCAGAGGAACGTTCACTGACTGGTGGACTTTTCCAGTGACCGTCTGTCTTCCTCTCTGTGTTTGGATGAAGAGGCGTAAATTACCTCGTTAATATCACAGAGGGGGTCGTTAGTACCGGTCACTGCGTCTGTTCACAGAAAACACACACTGAGGTCCTGAGAACGCACAGACCTTACATTTACACACACACACACACACACACACACACACACACACACACAGACACATGCACACACACACACATACATACACACACACACACACACACACCTACGCATACACACACACACACAAACACACACACAAACACATACACCTACGCATACACACACACACATACAAACAAACACACACACGCATACACATGCACACACACACACACACAAACACACACACACACATCCGCATACACACACGCACACGTGCACACGCACACACACACACACGCACACACAAACACACACATACACACACGCACACACACACACACACGCACACACACACACACCTAAACACACACACGCACACACAGGCACACACACAAACACATATGTATACACTCATATGCACAAACACAAATGAGCTGATGGACTGTTTCCACTGTTTCGTTCATGTATTTCTATTTGTATTATCTTTCATTTGTCTGCTCTTGTTTTCTGAAGGACACTGGTGACCTTTGATGTGGATTGAAACTGTGTCTGTTCAGCAGAAGAGCCAAATGTCCAGCAGTCCTTAAACACACCAACAAGGCCAGCTTCCAGGAAACTGAAAGCTCTGAAGAACTCACATCTTTAACGTCATTTTCAGGACAAACACTCAGTTTTCCAGGTTTATCTGCAGATAAAAATGGTCCGTTTTCCATGTTTCAGCTGCGGAGCTGCAGCGGTGCTCCTCCTCTGAACCTTCATCCCGCCGGCTTCGTGCTGTTCGTCTCCTCTCAGGGTTTGTTGAGTCGTGATGCAGTAAAACGTGAAACATGTTGATGCCTGAAGCTGTAAGTGGGTCACAGGCTGAAAACTGCTGAGTCACTGCTTCACAGTCACAGCTCTGCCCGATCCCTCTCGTTCTCAACCTTCAGCTTCATCTTCATCAGCAGTTTCATAACGTCGTTCCGTTTGCTGTTCAGGGCATTTGATGAAGAAGACAGAAACTGATGAAGAGCTGGATAACTAGCAGGAGTAGCCTGAGGTGTAGATGAATCAATGGAGAATCCAAAGGAAGGAGGCATGCTAAACGCTAACATGCTAAATGTTAGCACTTCACATGCTAAAAACGTCAGTTTGTGAAGCAGCTGTGTGAGCCGATGGCGTATGAATACATTAATGCTCGCAGAGCTCACGGCCTCCATCATGGCCGCCACTCACCTTGACCCAATGAGCTGCCCTCCTCTGCCTCTGATTGGTTTACACTGATGTTCTAACTAATCATCACCCCCATGCCTAAACCTAACCAACTCAACCAGTGCTAGCCAATCAGAGGCAGAGGAGGGCGGCTCGTTCCTTCGCCGTGGTGGGATTCATTTAGCGACCGTTCACCACTGACTGAGTTACAGGAAATCACAAGACGCAACAGTTCCACGTGTGTGTGCGTGTGCACGTGTGTGTGTTTTGGCAGGCTTTTATCTCGGCTCACAGAGAAGTGACCACACCCAGACGGTCGTCGTCATTGGCTGTCACAGATGACATCACAGCGTCTGTGTAACGTCTTTAAGATGTTTGTGGTGAAGTTTTGATTGACAGGAGTCAGAGGTCGGTGTGTTTCCTTCCATGCTCCCTTTTTCCTTTCCTTTCCTCCATCCTTTAAACTCTGTCTTTCTTTAGTGTTTCTTTCCTGATATCATTCTTTGTTTTCCTTCCTTTTTTTCCTTCCTTCATTCCTTCCTTTCCTTCATCCTTTTTTTACATTTCCTCATCTGTTCCTTCCTCATGCCCTGCTTCCTTCCACACTTTTTATTAATGTTATACCCCTTCCTTTCCTTCCCTTCCTCATCACCTCCCACCTGTTGTTTCAGGATTACTCATTGACACCGTCCAGCTGCCGTTATATCTCTGTGCATCTGTTGTCATGACAACAGCTCCTTTATGAAACACTGATTTGATGAAAGCTCAGAATGCTAACTGCTAACTGAAGCGCTTGGCACCCACACAGGTGATGTGTCGATGACAATACCTGAACTGTCAGGTGTGTCATTATGTTGTTACATGGAAGCCATGACATCAGCTGACCTGAAGTCAGACTTCACAACATGAAACCCTTCCTCCTCTCCTCCATATTTCCTTTCCTACCTCCCTCTGTCCTTGCTGTACTCCCTCTTTTCTTCCCTTTCGTTTCAAGTTTCTCCTTTCCTTCTTCCTTTCCTTCTTTTTTCTCCTTCCTTTCCTCCTGGCTTGGCAGACCTGTGTCCTTCTCTCCTTCTTAGTGTTTCCATTCCAAGCTTCCCCATTCTTTCTTTTCTTCCTTCCTTCCTTCCTTCCTTCCTTCCTGCCTCTCCTCCTTGCTAACATCCTTGTCTCATTGCTTTATTATAAATATCCTGATTCTTTGTGCTTCAAGGCAAAATGTAAAGAATTTTGTGTTTATGAATAAAGTTTATATCTAAACTTTATCAGTATCTTCCTTTCTTGCGTACTCCTCTCTTCACTCCATACCTCCTTCTGTCCTCGTAGCGTCTCATTATAACCAATGACAGTGCAGCTGTGTTGGGATCAGCAGCTCATATTACTGTGATATGGATGTTTCTGAGGATCTGACGAGGTGACGGCAGCTCAGTGTGGGTGGAAGAACAAAACAGAGATGCATTTTCAAATGTACAGCGTGTGCATGAGAAAGGTCCAGGTCTGATATCAGAGGAGGGAGGAAGGTGTTGTTCTGAATAAAGCTCGTCCATCTGTCATATCAGCAAACACTCAACTTAAAATTCCTGCAGCGGAGAATCGACCGACAGAGCTGACGGCAGCCTGAAGGCCTGCAGCCAAAACAACACAGTGCAACAGTTAGAGCAGCCGACACACACACACGCACCGCCACCACTGGCTGTGCCCATGGCCTTATTCCTGCAGCATCAACAACTCCCCCCACCGGCCCCCCCGGCCCCCTGCTGCTCTCAGAGATAAGAGCTGAGGCCTCCGTCTGCTGCAGCGACACACTGGATTCAACCCACATTAGTTATTAAAGGAGCACTCAGCTTTTTTGTAACCTGAGGATTAAAGAGCATCACAGCCCATCACGCTGGTCTGAAACAGTCTGCAGTCCAGACTGTCCTCCAGTCCTCTGGTCCCTGAGGCCGGACTAAGAGCGACCCGGAGTCTGGGGCCTCGGCCAGGCACAACCCGAAAGAACTACACAGTGCCGCTGCCCTGTGGGCCCAGCTCCCACGGGGATAGGCACAGGTGTCTCAGCATGAGCAGGCGGGACTGGAACAATAATAACAGGCTCAGTCAGGTCAGTTTTTATATGTAAATATGCAGATTGCACATGAATAAATGCAATCATTTAAAACGCTACATAACACACAAGAGACATTATTGTCACTTGGCAAAAACAAAAAAGGTTGCATCTGCCTTAATAAATCACTGATTTACTGCACCAGGCAAAATGACACAAATCAAACACACCCACAATGTTCAGTGACCAACAGGTGCATGCTGGGTACTGCGGGAGTATTGGGAACTTCCAGTCCTCTAATCAAACGAGAACTGTGTCCACATTCTGGGCACAGAGTCAAACACGTTTCGGTGGGTTGGACTTCACGGTTGCCTCTGGTCTCCAGTCCTGTTCGTGATATTCATGGACAGGAACTCAAGTCCGGTTAGGAGAGCCTCTGGTTTGGGAAACTCAGAATTAGGTATCTGCTTTTTGCAGATGACGTGGTTTTGTGAGCTTAATCAGACCGTGACCTTCATCACGCACTGGGGCCACCGCCGTGAGCTGAGGGTAGTGACCAAAAAGATGACATTGTGATAAAATGAGTTTCCTCTGCAGGTGTCGAGGTTCAGACTTAGACTTAATGAAGAGCTGGGTCTTCTGGAGGGAGCTCAGAAGACAGATGCCGCTCCTTCGAGTTGAGAGGAGCCAGCTGAGGTAGAGTATCTCATTCGGATGCCTTCTGGGTGCCTTCCTTTGGAGGTTTTTCAGGCACGTCCAACTGGAAGGAGACTGGAAGGATTACATCTCAGGATCCTGCAGGAGGAGCTGGAAAACGATGCTGCCAGCATGACCCGAGCCCAGAGGGCAGGGCAGGGAAGAATGACCTCAATAACTTAACATCAGTAAGACCATGACACTAGTCAGAAACCCTAAACCACTAAAGTAGTGGTTCCAGACCTGGGAGTCACTTTTAAGTGTAAATGTTTGGTCAGGTATGAAAGATTAACTGGAAGAACGTGACATCTCGAGTAGAGGAGAGGTCTCACTCTGTTGGAGTTGTTGAAGTACAGAAACCCTCTGATGGTGCAGTGATGGTGCAGAGCGGAGCTTCTTCTCTCACAGATGATCTTTGGTCGAGTTCAGACAACAGAAAGTTTCTCTTCGTTCTGTTGGTTACTCACAGAATGAACATCAACAGCTGATCTGAGTTGCAGCCGGAGACGTTGGTCATGAAAGTGATGACGAAGAGTGACGAAGCTGCAGCCTCAATGCTTCCCCAAAACAGATTTGTGTTGTAGCTCAGCGAATCAGAGCGCGTTCTGGCCTCCGTACTGTCAGAACTGCTGCAACATCGGCAGGCTGAGTTCACACAGCAGAGTCCAGTACAGACAGGATCAGACCTTGGATCAGTATCAGTATCATCCGACCAAGAAGTTCATCAGAACTGATAAATACTGACTCAAACACAGGAAACAGCTAGCGGAGGAGAAAAGACAGTTAGCTTTAACGGCTAGCTGTGGCTAGCTTACGAGCTAGCTTTAAATGGATGCGGCTCTCCTGCTTTGACTGTTTGCTTGTGAGATGTTCTGTTTGAAATGATGCGTCTATGGTAAAAACAACCAGTGGATTTACTCGCTGCTTACTGGTTATCCAGAGTCACCAGTGAAGTCCGGCACTGGTCGAAGACGTACTCTGTTCTTTCATATCAGTAAAAGTACCAATACGATGATGAAAAAGCAGCTGATTACGAGTCAAAGTTGTGCACTGAAAATGTTACTGAAGTATAAATATCATCAGCAAAATGTAGTTAGAGTACAAAAGTAAAGGTACTGATCAGACTCAGCAACAGTCTTTAAATATCAGTCAGAAATATGTGAACACATGGAAGAACCTGACCTGTTCACAGCCTACAGGAAGACAGAAACTCAGCTGAACCTGCAAAATCTGCAGCTATCAGATAAATATAGATGAGTAAAAAGTACAGTATTTACTTTAACGTGTAAAGTAGCACAGACTTAAGATAATCAGGCAAAGTACAAATTCCTTAGAATTGTACTTAAGCTCAATACCTGAGAGGCAGAAAAAGTTGACAGCAGGCCTCTGATGAGCCAAACTGTAAAGAGGGATTCAAACCAGCAACCTCCCATCAGCATGGCTGCGGACTGAGCTCGACTCCTGCTTTCTATTTCTGCTGCAGCAGAGTCTCTGTGGGGCAAAGTTTCTATTGTATAACATGAGTGAAGATGACTCATGTGTGCAGGAATAGAGGAGAGCGCCCACGCAGCGCTGAGACGTTCAGGGACCGTACGAGCGCAGGACGCCGGCGAGGAGAGTGTGAATGTTCTGGAGCAGATGTGAGTTTACAGAAACGCTCGCTGGCGTCTGAGGAGAGACGGTGGTCCGAGCTCACAGTGATCGTTTGATCCTCGACGGCTTGTTTAGTTACTGATTTCTGCAACTAATGATTCATTCTGGATCAATCAGCTGATTATTTCCTCCATTAATCGATCGATCGATCGGTTTGGAAACATTGTGAAAATAGTGAGAAATGTGGTGACGATGAGGCCAAAGTGACGCCTTCACAGTGTTTGTTTAGTCCAAAGCTCCACATTATTACAAACACATTCAGATCATTCAGAGGAAAAGCAGCAAATCAAACATCAAATGATTTTACAGCAACAATCAATAGATGATCAGTCATTTTCTGTCCATCAGCTCACTGATTAATCGACTGATCGTTTAAACTGTTTAAGTTCCATTTATAACTAATCATCATATTTTAGAAATCTTTCGTTTGTAGCATGAGAGGAAAATACTCCAGTCAAGTACTAGTACCTCAAATCTGTACCGAAGTACCATGATTGAATAAATGTTTCACACACACACATTCACACACACACTCACACGCACTCACTCACACACACACATTCACAGGTTCTTTCTAGCTCCCACCGGACTGGAAACCATTATTCCCAGCTGCAGCAGGCTGAATGGGTCGTCCTGATACAGTTTCCATTCTGAACCGTTTGTTTACCATCTGTCACGTTCTCACGGCGACCTTTGACCTGAACATTCAGGACCAGACAGGTAAAAAGTTCCCAAAGTTGTATTTTAAAACTGAACAATTTCCATCCATGAGCAGAGAGTCTGTTGTTCAGTGTTTCCATGACAACAGCTGTCTCCACCTCTGACTTCACATACATCCCTCCAGAACAGCACAAAACCACCCGCCTCTGTTCTCCACGTGAGCACGAACATGACTTCATCATCTGTGACGCTGCAGAAGCATTAACGCTGAAGTTCGATGTGCTTGTTCTCCTCTGAGACGACGCTCAGGGTTCACAGCCCGGCCAGCTTAGCGACAGCACTGCTGTGAGCTACATGCTAACACCAGCATGCTAACCTTGGTCCACAATGATGTTAACCTGGTAATGTTTAGCAGGTATGTTCACCATGTTCACCATTCTAGCTTAGCATGTTAGCATATAACATTAGCTAATTAGCTAATTAGCATTAAACACAAATTCCAGCTGAGGCTGAAGAGAGGGACACTAATGCTGCAGGTATTTGCTCACACATCAGCATGCTGGCCTGATGGTGGCGCTAGATGATCAGTCAGAGGATCAATAAAGTTTTTAGAGTTCAGGGGAGCATGAACACCTGAACCACCTTTATCACAAAGCTGTTAGCATTAACTTTAAAACACAGACAGGCTGGCAGTCAGACAGACAGACCGTGTCAGTCATCACAGGATATTATAAAGATATTACAGATCACACATTTCTAAATTACAGTTCAGACACTGAGTGGGACCATGATGGGACGAGTGGAGGGTGGAGGCCGGCCGGCAGATGTTGTGATGCTGGACGAGGAGGGGGGTCTGAGGGGGGTGTTACATAAAACCATCCCCTCCTTCTAATCCTGCATCCCTGCATCCCTCCATCCTCCTCTCCTCCGCGGCGTGCTCACTGTCCAGCAGCCTCTTACATAACTTCATCTGAATCATATCTGATCACATCGATCCTTAGTCACTGTGTGCTTTTATATTTTTGACGCCGGCTGGAGGGGGCGGGACGCCGGAGCCACTCTGTCCCGCTGCGGCGCTCCGCGGCCCGGCGTGCCACAGCACCGGCTCCCCGGACAAGGTCGACCACAGCCGGGGAGAACCGGGCCGAATTCCCGCTGAAATCATCCGCATCATATTCCTACATGATGTTTGTATAAGAGCGTCGGGACACTGACACGAGCCAGACAGCACATTTTCATCCAAACTTCACTCTGCAGTTTTGCTGGACATCAAAACATCGAACAAAAATACTCAATAATACTTACAACAGTATTTGTACACCGATCCCACAGAGTATTTTCTATGACGCCTGTATTATTTACCACAGGCCTGTAATACTGCAGTAATTCGGCAGTAATACTGCTGTAATATTGCTGTAATATTGCTGTAATACTGCTGTAAAACTGCACACCAGGTCTTTTAGTTTTCTGGTCGTTTCTGTCAGGATTAATCTCACACACAGAGAGACGTGTTGTGGTGGAGGAGAACTGAGCTGAAGCTGGTCTTACCTGCGGCTGTTCGTCAGAAACATCCAGCAGCTCCGTCATCAACTGCTCCTCACTGCGCTCAGACACACATATACCCGCCGCGCGTGAGTGTGTGTGTGTGTGTGATAGCAGCACTGTGCCTCTCTCTCTCTCTCTCTCTCTCCCTCTCTCTCTCTCTCTCTCTCTCTCTCTCTCTCTGGACCAGTCCATTTCCAGCAGTGGGGGGTTAAACATGACAGTGCAACATGTCGCTGTGAGTTCAGTTTACTGAGCATCAGGCTGAAACATAAGAATCTACAGACACAGAGAAAGGATTCCTGAATGGGCCCACTGAGGGGCCACGGGCCCCCCCGGGCCAGAGCCGCTGTTTGAAATGACTGGTAAGATTTCTTATTAGAAATGAACATGAAACCAGTTTTCTTAATAATTTACCATTCAAAATTTCTACTGATCATTTTACATACTTTGGGATCAATAAAGCCAAAAACCCAAAACATTTTTTCAAGCTCAATTATTTGGAGCTGATAGGAAAAATCAAAATTCTGATAGATAAATGGAAACGCCTCCCTCTCTCCTTAATTGGGCGTGTTAATGTTACTGATGGTGGTACCCCCTAAATTTATCTCTTTCAAAATCTGCACATTTTTCTTCAGTCTTCTTTTTTTAATTAATAGACTATTATTATTATTATTATTCCTTTCATCTGGGGAGCCGAGGGTGGCCTTGGGCTCCCTGTGTTTGACACTGTTACTGGGCCTGTAATGTCAGAACAGGGGTTTTCTGGTCTCAAGCTTTATCGCCCACAGACCAGTAGACCGCCCTCAGTCCAAGCTGGCCTGACATTGAGTTGTGTCGAGCACTGTCACTAACAGGAGCCTCCTTGACGGCCGTGTTATTTTCTAAATTAAATTTCACAGCTAAACAATTGAAAGGTGACTTTATGTTATATAATACCTTTCAAATATTAAAGTACTGGGTGTCTCGGAGGTGTCCATTAATGCTCCCATCTGTCAGAACCCCTCTTTTGAACCAGCTTTGATGGACTGTCTGATAAATGTAAGATGGCTGGTGGGACTGTAGGACATCTTTGGTCTTGTCCACGTCTCAGGTCTTTCTGGGATAACATCCTTCACTTGTGCAGTGACATATACAACAGACAGTTACTTCCTGACAGCCTGCTTGTGATACTAGGTCACTCCAGCCACTCTATAGCTCTTCCTCGAGCCTTGCAACAAGCCCTCATGTTTGGTATTGTCATGGCGAAAAGGGTTATTTACCGGCGTCCCCTCCATGCTTTAAAATCTGGTTAAATGACGTGGTCTCATGAGCTCAGATACTCTCTCTCTGATGTGCACACTAAGTTTCTCAAAGTCTGGAGAGCATTTATTGAACACATCAAGAAGGAAAAATGTCTTCCGTGTAATTGATTGTAACAAATTGTAATATGTCCTGCTGGTTCACTATTTTCCTCTGCTTTTTAATTTTAATCCTGTTGTCTTTCTTTGTCCGGTCTTATGACCTTTGGCTGGTGTTGTGGACCTTACAGTTTGCTCTACTGTCTGTACTCGGGACTCTCTGGCACTCTGTCTGGTTATATTAATATACTTTGCCCTGCCCTGGCATATGGACTATTTCTGGCCTTCAATCTATCCACGGACAGTTTTTCTCTCTCTTTTTCTTGTGTTTATGTCTAAACACAAGAAATCTAAATTTGAAAATCCTAAATAAAATTTAAAAAAAAAGAAATGAACATGAAATGACCACAAACAGACAAAAAGCAACCGTAAATAAGTGAAAAATAAATGCAAAGAGACAAAAATAACCAGTGTGCATACAGTAAGTACAGCTTCAAACACATGTGGACTGATTAGAAAGAGACGCAGAACAGGCTGAAAGTGTTTCTCATTTAAAATGAGCGATAATCCCACTGACGAAGCAACAAGCAGACATGAACGCTGCAGGGATGAAGTGTGTGTGCAGTAAAAAGCAGAATGGAAGAGGAGGAGGAGGACAGATGACACCATGATGGATGTTTGTGAGTGAAATCAATTTAAAAAGTGACGAATGATTCAAAGCATGATGTATTTTATTAAGAGAAACCTGAAGGAAGCTTGTTTCATCAGCATTAAACCTGCCCCCCAGCTCTGCTTCCTGAGCTCATCTTCCTGTAGATGGTATTTTTCGCCTCCCTCCTCTTCATCAGCGCTGGAGCTTCAGGCAGTCATAAGAGCTGGTTTTAAATAAAGGAGCTTCATTCATGTATGAGATCTGAGCTGACGACCTTAATTTGACTGAAGAGCTGCTGCATTCAGAGCAGCAGGTCAGAGAGGAAACTCTGTTCAGGACAAACAAGCAGCTGAAGGTGAGTCCTGGGGGGGGGGGGGGGGGGGGGGGGGGGGGTGTCTTAGATGAATAGTACTGAGATGGAAATGTGACGTTTTTTAGCTCGCCGTTCCTGCTGCTTTATACTCGTACTCCACTATATATCTCAGAGGCATAGTCTGTACTTTTACTGCACTTTACAACAGTATTAGTACAAATATAATCAATTATTAAATCATGGTTTATTATTAGTTTATTAAAATCAGCTCCATGTTTACCAGCTGCAACATCTGAGTGATGAACACATTAATGCATCAATAATTATGATCCAGTATTATTTATTATTCTGAAATGAGCCTTTTTGCATAATAATCACTTTTCCTTTTTGTACTTGAGGTAAATTTTCATGCTAATACCTTTGAATGCAGGACTTCGCTTCAGTAAAACATCTGAGTTTATTTCCCACCTCTGTCAGATTTCATTGATATTGATATTCTATGATCCTCTGAGCCTGTTTAACAGAGAAAAAAGAGCTGAAACAGTGTCACATCAGAGCCCGTCTCAAGCTTCTGCTCACACCAGACCAAGTAAAGACGCAGCAAGACAGTGTGGTCATTGCTTTTAAATTTGAAAAATACAAATGATAATAACAACGAGAGTGGATATTTGTCTGTGGATGTTTCGTCTGAGTTCAATACGTTTAAACAGAGAGAACCTAAATCTAAAGATGTTGCCTTTGTTGTTAAAATCATGATGACAAGTCAGAGAAAAGAAGAAGAAATGAGCTCTGAGGCTGACGGGAATGTCGGCAGTCTGCAGGGATCTGCTCTGGACTTATTAAAGTGTCGACCTGATGATGGCGCTACATGATCAGAGGATCAGTCAGGAGGGTTCATCCTCTGCACGAGTGTCATCAATAATAAATACTAATCTAGTAGATGATTGTGTTTATTATCTAACCCAGCAGGTCTGTTGTGGAGGTCAGAGGTCATCTGTGTCTCAGGGAGTCCAGGTGATGACCCTGATGGCGGTCTGAGCGGCCCGCCGGATGTCCTGGTCCTCCTCTGCAGCCTCACTCCTCATCACCAGCAGGGGGAGCTGCTCCAGCAGGAGGCGGCGGCCTCCCGGGGCTTCGGCCAGGCCAGTTAGAGCCCGCAGGGAGTACATGAGGAGGGCCTTCCTCCTCCTCTTCCTCTCCTCATCCGTCTCTTCCTCCTCCTCTTTCTTCTTAGTCACCAGGTCGAGGAGGACGGGGACGACGTCCAGATCCAGACACTGCTGCTTACCTGCAGGAGAAGGAGATTCAGTGATACCCTCACATCTGGGGTTCAGCTGTTCTGTAGAAAGCTGATTGGTCAGCAGGAGTCACATGGTGCGTTTCAGGTTCAGGCAGCACTTTGTTGAAGGCGTCCTGCAGTAAAAGTCTGGTTTATTGGAAGCTCTTCTGCTGAACCATCAGAACCAAATCTGAACAACAGTGTTAGAAAATATCTGCTTTACATGACGCCTGTGGACATAAATACTACAAATCCCAGGGTGCATTTCACTAACTAACAGCCAATCACAGAGCTGCACATTCTGCTGCGTGTGCTCCGCTAACAGGGAAGCTAAAGGTGACACACTGTAGAAACTCAACAAACACATTCAGCAGTTTAAATCAGTTCACTTGCTGTTTCCAGATCAGCTTGGCATCCATTCAGTAACCATGGTGACAGGTTATGTTCCTTGGCTTCCTCTCCATGGCAACAGCAACTGAGCCTCATGGGTATTGCAGTGTTTAGATCTGTCCACCAATCTGACAGAAAAACCCTGATTTGTCAGAGAGAAAGTGTAAATGACTCAAAGTGGTGGTCAGAACATGAACCTGTATGAGGTGACATCATCCAGGTGAGTCCTGAAGTTCTGTGCTGGCCAACATCCAGGTGAATTTACAGCCGGTAAAAATAATTAATGTCGCGGTGTCTACTTCACTGACAGAGTGAAAAACAGAAACTTCAGCTCAGTTCTCCACTGAAACAGGCAGAGCTGTGCGTCTGTACCTGTGGTGATGATCACAATGTACATGATGACCCCTGCAGCGTTGACCTGAACCTCAATGTCTTCATCCCGCAGCAGAGCGACCAGGACAGGAAGCACCGCCCCCTCACACACCTGCCGCTTCCCGTCCTCACAAGCACTGAAACCAACAGAGGACAATCAGAACAACAGACAAGCACTGACTCCACTGAGTGAGGGTGAAGTGAACTGTTGAGAGAGCACTGAAAGCAGTTGAAGAGTCAGCTGACGTGACAATAAGACGTTTAACCTGAGGGCCATCATGGCTGCAGCCGCCTCTCGGCGGATGTTCGGGGAGCGATGGGACAGTTTGTGGCCCAGCAGTGAGACACCGTCAGCGGCCAGAGCCGGCAGAGCGTCCAGCCTGGAGCAGGAGCTGAGGGTGGAGAGGAGCAGCACCTGCACCTCCTCCTCTTCCTCGTCCTCTTTGAGCTTCAGCATCAGTTTAGGAATCAGAGTCAGGAGAGCGTCTGCACCTGCAGGGTGAACCAGGTAAGGGTCGGTAAGCTCACTGTAACTGTGTGATAAACATTCATCACATGTAACAGACTGACTGTTCCCTTTAGTTTGCAGTGATTTAGAGAAATAAAAGCGACGTGTTTACCTGCAGGCAGCAGACTGAGGCGGTTCAGCACTCGGTGGACGCTCCTCCTGCAGGAGGACGAGGAGTCGTCCAACAGCTGAGAGAGAGGAGGCAGGAGGGCGGAGGAGAGCAGGGCCTGTCTGCAGGAGGACACCACAGAGACCTGGATGAACCCAATAGTGTTTAAAGGTGCCTTCGTCCATGTTGAGGATTCACTGTGTGACTAAACGTTTCTGTTTCCTCACTACAGTCTGACGTCTCTGCTGTGTCATACTGCCACCTGCTGGTGACGCCAGAGTACAAACACAGACAGATCAACAGGAAATATTAAAGGACAAATCTGGTGAAAATGTTTATTTCTTAAACCAGCAGCGAATGAATCTGCTAACAGTTCTGTGTGTGTGTGTGTGTATCACAGGCTGATGGATCATAGAGCTCCATTAAAACACATCAGTGAGCCTCACTGTTGTTTCTTCATCACCTTGAACACACACACTGTAGTTTATCCTAGCTCAGTCACACACACACACACACACACATCGTCCAGCACCATCCGCCGCTGAAAGTAGTCCCCAGACAGATGCTCTATTTCCTCCTGTCTGATCAAAACTACAGTGAGCAGCTGTTTTAGTATACACTCTGTCTGTCTGTGTGTCTGTCTGTCTCTCTGTCTGTCTGTGTGTCTGTCTCTCTGTCTGTCTGTCTCTCTCTCTCTGTCTGTCTGTCTGTCTGTTACCTGCCGACACAGTGGGCGGTCAGCATGTGAAGCAGCTCGCAGGTTGTTGTTCTCACTGATGGATCTTCATCCTTAAATAAAACTTCGAGCTGCTCCAGAAAACCTGCAGAGGAACAAGCAGAACCACACGTCAGCCGAGTCTGGTCTCAGAACAAACCTCCTCCCCCCCACATATTCCAGTGGGTGGGCCTGGATATGAGTTTTTCACGTTTAAAAATACTGGAAAAATCTAATTTACATGTTGTTTGAGTTTCTGTGTATGAACTGAAAAATCTTTAAAAACAGAGAAGTTATCAGTTAAATGTAATTTACCTCATTTTCCTCTGAGATGTTGAGTAAAAGTAAAAATACATATTCATATAAAGTAAAAGTACTGCATGTTAGAGTACTCCAGTTGTATTTCTGTTCATTTAATGGTGATAAACCCGTCTTACAACCCCTCGTGTGTGCGGGAGGTGAGCTCGTATTTACCCCCCCTGACGGCCTGGTAGACCCGCTCCGGGTTGTGCATCAGGTCGCAGAGTGAAGCCAGAGCCCGCTGCCTCCTGCCCGCCTCCGGCCGCTGCAGCTCGGCGAACAGCTGCGGGACAGCCCGCTGCCCGAAGGCCACCGGAGCCCGGCTCGGGTCTGTCAGACAACCGGCCATCCGGGATGTGAAGTTAGCTTCAAATGAATCGCGAGTTTACCGGGACGGTTAGAACAAAATGCAAAAACACGGTTGCCTAGTAACCGCTGGTGTGACGTCACTTCCGGGCTAGCCTCCTTAAGTGTGTATATCTCACACCTGGTGCAGGTGACCATATGATTCTCTCCTTTATTCTCTCCTTTAGCATTTATGTCCATTTCACAAACAGCCGGTGGAGTGGCTTGTTTTTAACATTATGGTCATAGAACTTCAGCAGATCTGGAAACAGCAGAATGTGAAACCGAGGCTCGTTTTAAACGACAGGAAGCAGTCAGACGGCTGCAGACATCATTCTGAAGTGACAAACAGCAAACTGAGAATCAATGTTTCTAAAACTTCAAAATAAACTATAATGTCCTGATATTTACTCCAACATGCTGAAATGAAAAGAAGACAAAGAGGTGAGAAAATGAAGTCTTTATTGACACAGACACAGCTGACAGAGTGCGGCATGAAGAGGACGACGTGCTAACAGAAACAAAGATTCACACGTTCCTCCATCCACAACACAGAGACGACTTCCTCCGGCCGGCGCGCCGATGAGCTCGAGCTGCCGTCACGCGTCTCACAAACAGAAACGTTCAGCGTCGACAAAACTGACAGAATTAAAAAGGGGAAACAGATCTATTTTAATTTGGAAGCCTTCGGCTGAACGAGGGTCTGAGGTCACAACGACGGAAAGTTCAGGGTTTGATTCTGAAGACGCTCGTCTGAACGATCGATCACAATGACCTCGTTATTAACTTAAAAAAACAACACCGGTCACGTCTTTGGTCTATTTCTTCTTCTTCTTGCTCTTCTTTCCTCCCTCTCCCTGCTGAGAGCTGGTGTCTCCTCCTCCACTCTTCTGGGTCCGGGTCTTTAGTTTAGGGATCATCTCAGCCACGTAGAACATCACGTCTTTACCTGAGGGAACAAAAACACTCGCGTTCAGATATGAGCAGCAGCGATCGTTTGACAGTACGATCAAAATAAATCCTCTGAAAGTGAAAGACAGGAAACAACAACTGGTGTTTCTGTTGATTCTCCAGACCAGGACTGTTAGTTCTCCTGAGGTCAGAACATCACTTTACCACTGTTGAAGAAGAGGAACGTGTTGAGCGGTACTTTGATATTTATTAGAGAAGATCTGAGCCGATCCCACATGGATCGACTGTGGATCCACCGTCGCTCTACGCTCCTGCTTTGAGTCCAGTTGAGGTGGTTCCGCATCTGATCGGATCCTCCTCATGCCTACTTTTGAGGTTTTGCGGAAACGTCCAGCTGGTGGGAGACCAGGGCTCAGGACCCAGAACACGCTGGACTGATTATATATCTCATCTGGATTGGAACACCTCAGGATCCTCCGGGAGGAGAGAGATCCTCTCTTCTCTGAGCTCTGCAGCCTGCTCATGAAGCAGCGCTGGTCTCTCTAATGGCAGCCTACAGAATGAGCACGTTGCTCGGACACTGAATGTGTGACAGTGTGTGAATGTGGAAAATGATCTGAGCGCAGCGGTGAGTGGATCTTAACAGAGAGGTTGACAAAATGAGGTGGCAGCTTCGCTTCAGTGTCGGCCGGCGCTGAGCTGCAGCTCGAATCAGCTGCTACTGATGAATGTTCATGCTGTGAGTAACCGACAGAACGAAGTGAAACGTTCTGCTGTCAGTTTGTGTCTGAACTCGACCAAAGATCATCGGTGAGAGAAGAAGCTCGGCTCTGTGCCATCACTGCACCATCAGCTCCCACAGAGTGAGACCTGTTCAGCTGATCTCATGTCAGTTTGAGGAGTCACATTCTCCAGTTAATCCAACAGATCAATCATTTATGCAAACACTTCTCTGGACTAGACCCGTCCCCTTTAGCCTCGTGTTGGCAGAATAAACCGTGTAGCGAATCTGTTGGACAGATATGGTGGGACATGGTTTTGAACTGAAACACTGGAGGACCGGAGTGTGTGCAGGACTTACGGGAGGCGAATTTCTCCTGACAGAAGCTGCCGTCAGCCTGCTTCACCTGAACTCTGACTCGACCTCTGAACTGGACGTCCCTGTTCCACTCTCTGGGGTGCATTTTGTTCTGTAATACATGCGCACAATGATGTCACATGATGTGATTTTATCCACTGCAGTGTGCGATTCTCTGGGTGCTGTTGCTTTACCTCCACGTAGACGTTGAGCCCGGCAGCCGTCAGGACGTCTCTGATCTCAGCGCAGGACGGATTCTCCACAGCCTGCGGACACACAGCATCAGAGCTAGCCTCGTCTCTGGTTCATTCACTACAATTTACACTCCAGTGCTTTCACCTTTTGTCTTTGAACGCACCAGACGGTCCCTGCTAACAACCAGCAGCTCGTACAAAAAAAAGCCACAAACTGATGCTGAGCTGAAACATCATGCAAACAGGTGGAAAGCAGAAAGCGTCACCTTCTCTGAGGGGATCCTTCGTCCTTCGGCCAGCGTCTTCTTACTGTTGATGTAGACTGGATAGATGCAGATGAACCTGAAACACATCACACAGAGTGACGGGGTTCAGAAAAACAACTCTGGAACCTGGAACTGAACTTCAGCACAATTTCAACTAAAACTATGATCAAACAGCAGTTTTCCTCTGGATAAATAAAGTTCTCTCTTATGATGAAAACAACCCAAACAGGAAACAACGACAACAGACAAGCTGCTCGTAAATAGAGTTTGAGGAACTCCATGATTTCTAGGACATTATCAGTCTCCTCTGTGCACAACATGAAAAACAGCGAGCCCAAACTGACTGAAGTTTACAGACAAGGAATCGTGGAATCACCAGAAAACAATCTGTTATGGAAAGTATGAGACGATGGAGTTGTGATTCAGAGATAACAGGCTTGAACAATGTTAGAGAGATTAGTCAATTAACAGAAAATCAATATTAATCAATATTCTGATGATCAATTCATTGTTTAAGTCATTTTTCAGGAGAAATTCACAGGTTCCTTCTTTAGAAATGTAAATATCTGATTTTCTTATTCTTCTGTGTTACTTCATTGAATATTGTGGGGGTTTGGACTGTTCACTGGACAAAATGGGAAATATAATGACTTTAATTGGTGCATCAGGAAACTGTGATGGGCCTTTTTATATATCAAACGATTAATCGGTTAGCTGACAAATAATGAGACTATGCAGATTATTCCATGACGACAATAATCCTAGTAAATAGTTTCCATTGATCTTTCGTTTTAATCCCATCAATTTACAGGTTATTCTTCACTGCAGAGCTCGTAGGGTCTTGTAGGAAAGTTGATTTTACGTTCAGCTGTGTTACAGGACAAAACTGGCCTGAGTTAGTGGTTAACAGGCTAACGAGCAAACGGTCAATCCCTAAACTCTTCACTGAGGAGATAACCTAACGTACACTTCATCTAATTCCATCTCTACCACTGAAGTCGATCATATTTTCCTTCATCGTCTAGAGTCATTACAAACGATGCAACATCTGTGGGGTCAATATTTGTCGGCCAAATACTGAAGTTAAGGACCTTTCATACACGTCATGCTAAAGGGCTACTGTGCCACTGTGTCGTAGAGACCAACAGGCCAAACTGCATGTAAAAACTAAACCATTATAACACGTGCACCAGTTTTCGACGAAACATCGTTAAATATGACTTTTATGTAACTCATCAGAAATATTAATTGTAAGGTGGTATACTGGTAAACAGCATTTATAAAGCTAACCATTTTACTGGATTTAGCTACACTAGCTAGCTACTCCCACAATCTCTCATTCATGGGCTAATTTAACGTCACACCGTCGAGGTTTGTAGTGAGCTGTGAACACCAAAAAAGTCGTTTTCTGTTGGATTAATGGATATAACTCGAATTAAATTCATGCCGAACTGAACAGTTGCCATTCAAGATTGACACGTTTGGTACAGTACCAATTAATACGATAGTTACATGTATGGATACACAAGTTGTCCTTAACTTTAGAAATGTTCTATTGGAGTTTTACAGCGTGTGAGCGAATGGCTAATCGGTTAGCTTTATTTTAGCTAGGCTAACAGGTTAGCTTTACAACAACTCACCTCTCTTTATCAGCGGGATTTTCAGTAAGATGAGCCATTGTGTGTCAGTTGGGTTGTTCGCTTGACTGCAAAAGGTCGAGTCTTGTCTGAATAAATCGACTAACAACACGGCTTGATTTGTGCCGTAAAACACGCAGCCATACGGCAGCTTCACACGCACATTCACTGACTGTTGACAATCAGTCGGTGCGCTTGATTCAATGTACCAAGTACGCCGGTGTAACGATATATTCTGTACCACTGTAACACAGCGGAGACTGGAGAATTAACGTCTCACTTTGTGACACAGATCATCAGAAACTGTGACGGACCGTGCCTGGAAGATAATTATTAGACGTTTTATGAACTAACTGTTCTAAGACTCCTATAATCAGCACTCATCCAGTATTTCTAATAGCTAATTCTTTCCTACTATTTTGGGAGGAGTAGTGCTGAGCAATGGTGATTGTAATACATTGAATTTAACCATGTTTTACAGCAGGGGTTTTTGAGACCCCAAACAGAAGTAACGAAGTACTTGTAACATGTCATCGGTTCATGTTAATAAACTTGTTAGAACAGAACATCAGCGGTCACAAATATGTGGAGCTATGGGAAGGAACAACGGATTTTAGTTTTCTAGTAGTTTGCTGTCTGACCACGCGGTGACGCTAGTGCGCTGACTGTGCGCTGCTGAAATGCCCGGATGTTATTGTAGCTAGCTCTTTTAGCAAATCGGCTAGCCGCTGCGACGCCGCTGCCTTTTGCCGCTACGGTCTGTCGCATCGGGGACATTCGACCCTTTTGACTCCCCCGGCCAATATAAACTGTTTTTTAACTTCGGTAACTTAACATCGGTAATTTATCATGGTAGAAGTTGACTGAACGACTCGTTACTTTTAGGTCTTATCGTTGATTTTCCAACCGATTTGGCGGGACTAGATCGGGTTAACAATACGACGAGCTAAAGGCTAAACCAGCTAGCGTTGAGACACAGGCCAGTTTGTTTTTTCAGGTAGCTAATACAGCTAGCTTAGCAAGCTACCGCGGCTGTCATGGAAGACAAATCTTTTACTAAAGAATTAGACCAATGGATCGAACAGCTAAATGAGTGTAAGCAGCTATCGGAAAACCAAGTCAGGACACTCTGCGAGAAGGTAAGTTGATTACAGCAGTCGGGGTCTATTTAGATTCAGTCGGCCTCGAGTTCAGTGTGGCCTATATTGCGATGGTGGCTCGGACTAATTTCTGGAATGAAGTCACGGCAAGGCGGCTATTTTCGCCCCGTTTTCGACCAGTCACTCTCAGTTTTCCGATGTTTCGGTGCAACGTATCAGTTAAAAAGATTTTCAAACACGATAGTGTCGCCAAGTGTTCTGCCTATCCCAATGAAAGTGTGCAGATGTGGATGGTCAAAGAAAGACCGTCGACTGAGGACAGACGGGCCGAAAAAATGCATCTTTTACATCATTGCCAGTAAATAGACAGAGCCCTGTTTTCTGCCAGTTTATTAACGGGGCTGCATTTTGTGGACAGACCATGACTTGACATATGTGTAATTCTGGAGTTTTATATTGTTATTATCTTGAAAGTGAACGTCTGTTAAGAATGTACGCGGTATGATTTGCACCGCGCCCTGTCTTTATCGATCATCCGTTTTATTGCATAAACCTGTCAAGCCTCTCAGCTTTCAGACGTCACTTCAGGTTTGTTGCACCATAAAAATAACTCGCTCGGTAGCTTTTCTGCCTCAGCGACAATTAATGTTATCAAAACACAATTTCTAACAATGGGCTTGAATCGTATTACTGAGAAGCTGCAGGCCATTATATTTCCTGAATGTGTACAGGAACGATTTGGTCTCGAGTCCAATGAATGAATAAATGAATGAAACTTTGGTTTGTTCAGTAAAACATAACATCGAAACTATCAGCTGATTGTGAGGATTTCCGTCTTTTTCTATGTTTTTATGCTATTGTAAATTGAATGTCTTCGGGTTTTTGACAGTTGGTTGGACAAGAAAAGGTCAAGTCTCAATCCTGAAGCCCAGAGTTGAATATCAGTTTGTCTTTTTTAAAAAACTGTTGGCTGGTGTGTGACTGATGTTTTGAATGTGACCCCTGCAGAGTAGCAACAATCTGCTGAGTGAATCTGATGAGCCGATGCCTGCCAACTGTGTTATTTGTTTGTATATATGTTATCTCCCATTTGAATTAACTGAGCTTTATTTCTGTGGTAAGAGTGAACTCCTTTCAACCTGAAGTTCAACAACAAGATCAGACAATAATAGGAATTAGAATGAACTGTCACACATAGAGGATCATTAGAAATACATGAACCACAGTTTAGTGATTTTTGTCATTTTCATCTGTGAATGCTTTGCCTTTTTATCTTTGACCAACTCATTCCAAGCACTATGGCGTCCTGTGAATTCATGCAGCCTCGACACCTCAAAATAACCCATCAGTCTGTCATGAAGGCTAAACATGGATGTTTATGACATGAATTACTGTTTGTGTGTCCGTCTAACGAGTTTTATTTAACCTTCTGTCTGCTTGCATGATCACACAGCATATGAGATGGTGGTTTAAAGAAAACGTCTGAAAAAGGTTGCTAATTAACAGAGAATCTGTGTGTTTGTCTCTTCTCCAGGCCAAGGAGATCCTGACAAAGGAGTCCAATGTGCAGGAGGTGAGATTTCCCACAATGCCAGAGAGTAGTCAGAGCCTTACTTATTGGTTTCCTGAACAACATGCTGTCAGATACTGGTGATGTGCAGGTGTCAGGGTGGACCGATGATCTCATTATAGAAATGGAAGACTAATGTTTGAATAATTTGACTAGAAAATAAAAGGAAAATGATGAAAAAGAGAGCTCCCAAACAGCAAATCAGTGTTTTACCTGATTTTATTAGTTGATAAGCAAAATATATGATTAGAAGAAAATGTTTGAAAGGAGATTTTGATCATTACAAACAAAACAAAATAAAGACCAGCAGACACACAGCAGACCGTAGAAAGCTTCAGCAGCTGGAACGTTTCCAAACTACATCAGAAAGGGAACCAAAATACAAGTGTTGAAAGCTTTTTGTGCAAGAAGTTGCATTAACGTTTGGTACAAATGAAGCCATAAAAGTGAAGACGACAGTATTTTTACATTTACATTTTTTGAATAAAAGTTCTTGTTTAGATAAGACTTTATTAATCTCACAATGGAGAAATCCACTGTATACACTTTGAGTGAGGCTCTTTTGTTTATAATGGATACCCTTATAATAAGAAAAACACAATATTATCTGGATGCTGACTTTCAGCATTGCTCCCTCGAGCGTGTTGGGAGCAGAGTATGACGGAGCCGCTGCAGAGAACAGAATCACACCTTGTTTACACCACAAACTGTGTCTCAGCTGAGCTGCAGGCTCACACACTCTTTTCTTTTTAAATGCCACAGAGTCCTTTTAGAAACAAAAGTCTGCATCATTAATTATCTTTTTTAATGAACAATAGAAAAAAATGAATTTTAAAGTCAACCTACAGTGTGCTATACTTTTCAGCATTATAATGTATTAACAGTAGGTTACGCTCGTAGGTGTTATCTTATTGTACCACACAGTCCTGTTTTTCTGCTTCTGTCTGTTCACTTTAGCAGTCTTTTTAAAGTACTTCATCTCAAATATGGATATCTTTAAGTCTGAAAGTCTTTATTCAACATGTTAATAGTGTTGATGGACGACAAGAAAGTGGACATGGTCAGCAGGATTACACAGGACGCTTTTTCTACAAGGGTTAATGGTAAATGGTTTAGTGTTTCAGGGATTGGTGTTGATCAATTATGCAAATGAATGTGTGATGCCCCAAATCATGTTTTAAAAATAAAATATGATGTAGTGTAACTTAACTGCAGCAGTATATATGAATATGTATGTATTTTTCCACATCATGCGTTTTATCCATGGTCGACATTTTGGTTATCCTGTGCATTTCTGTTTCCAGTAAAACAATCCGTTAAGCATCATCGTGGCATGACTTGATCAACCTTACGTTGAAGTTATCATTAAATAAATAACAAGGTGTGTATGTACTGTGAGATGTCGTTGGAAACTGGAAAAACACGAGTAAGGGACCTTGCGTTAAGAATTTTTTTGCGTAATGCCCACGCAAGAAAAAATAAAGCAGGACATTTAAAATAATCCTCTAAAACATCCACACTCGATACATACATACTTGATACGCAGTTACATTACTACTCAGTGATAGTTTTTTCCTGCTGTTCAACTTTAATCAGTAGATGTTTAACTTTGAAAACTGAGACAAGAATGAACCTCAACTAAAAAACTAAAGCTTCAAAGTATTTGTACTAAAAAAATAAACTCAAAGTAATTCTGTGTGATGGTCAGTGCTGTTGGACTGCCGGTCATGTCAGTTTGGCTGAGATGATACAGTGACGTTGTTACCTGCGTCCTCAGGTGCGATGCCCGGTGACGGTGTGCGGTGATGTCCACGGTCAGTTCCACGACCTGATGGAGCTGTTTAAGATTGGAGGCAAGTCTCCCGACACCAACTACCTGTTCATGGGAGACTACGTCGACAGAGGCTACTACTCTGTGGAGACGGTCACGCTGCTCGTCACGTTAAAGGTAAACATGGACGCATGCTAATGCCGAGATAGTAGACTATATTTTCGGTGATGTGCGGGTATTAAAAGTCTTAAAAAGCCTCAAATTCAATTCCCACAAAAAAAGGCTTAAGGAGGTAATTAAAGGTCTTGAAATCATGAACAAAGGTCTGGAGTATTTCCTCCTGCCTGCTGTGGACAGTCATGCAGGTTACAATTATTTTTGTGTGTTTGGAAGTTGTCAGGTGGTGTCTCACACCTCTAAACTAACCGGGACTGTTTGACAGCAGATTCTGCTGCAGGAGGTTGTTCTGTCCTTTTATTGTGGAGTTTTGGTCAGAACCATCAAACAGCGATGGTGATAGGCTGAGTCCGACGGACTCTATCCACGAGCTAATCCAGCAGCACAAAGAGGCAACGGGGAGAATATTTTCACATGTAAATCTGGAAATTGAGGGTTTATTTCAACCAAACCAGAGTTGGCGATGGACCAACAGAAACACTAACAGTGACAGTTTTCAGTTTTACTTGTCAAGTTTGAAGTGTTAACGATGAGCTAACAAGGCAAATAAGATCATCATAGTTCAGAAAAAGAGAGAAACTTGAATTGAGAAAACGTGTGAATAATCTTTGTGTTTTGGAAGGAAAATAGGTGAAATAATGTTTCCTGTCTTGACATTTTATTTTGTTTATTAGGCTAACAAACGTAGTGAAGTTGACATCTCCCAGTGGAAATTATGCATGGGGGCCAACAGACACACACACACACACACACATCAACAATCACCGCTTGTTTAGCTCACAGGGGCTGACCTGCAGCACACAGTCATTACAGCAGGAGGAGGAGGAGGATTTCTTAGTTAAATGAATAAATATATTTTAAGTTTTGGTTGTATTCTAAGTGGTATTAATAAGAAAGGACCTTACAAACATTAGGTGGGTGAACCCTGCAGAAACTCTGTATTTAGTGTTTCGTGTTTTAACAAATTGAAGATGCATAAAACACCGAACCAATGTGAACAAGACAACAGACGCCAAGGAGACCAAAACCAGTGGTGCATTTGGGCTCCTTTGTTGTTAACTTACTAGCTTAATGTCATATTAAATAGCAGTGTTTAAACTGCTAACAGTTCCAGGATCTGTGATCAAGTGATAGACAATGTGTCCCGGCTGCAAAGAAGAACAGAGGACATTCCTTTAGGGGACCAGGGACCGCTGAGTGTGCTCCAAATCCAGACCGTTTATGTCCGACCAGACCGTGTGATGTGAACTGAACACGTTTCTGTACATTTCACTACATGTTGAATTGCTGAGCTCTGCAGTATGTTGAAGTATTGGCTCTGCGAGGCCACAAGGCTGCTGACATTTTATTGTTTGTCATGATAAATCTGACAAGCAGGGACCGAACCTGTTGATCTCGCTGCCTCAGTGCATCTTAAAATAACCTCCAGTTACTCTGAGTTTGATTTGCTCAAACAAAAGTGAACAAACATAAATGCCTCGTTAGCTTCAGCGTTTGTCCCTCTGAGCAGACACATTCCCGTTGGGACACCAGGAAGTAGCTGTATTCAGTGTCTGTGTGTCGACAGTTTACTGTGAAGTTTAAATACATCATAAACATGTTGGTAAGAACTGACAGTGAGGAGTGTCTGATTCAGGAGGAGAAAACTGCGTCGAGAGGACAGTAATTATGATTGTGTAAGGTTGGATGTGGTCTCAATGCTTTAGTTCCACTGCTGATACAAAAACAATGTTTTTTCCTTTGTGGGATTAAACAAAAGAAGCCAAAGTTAAATGTTGTCTGAACTCAAACAGCCAAACATGAACTTTTCCAAATAAAAGAGTCTGAAACCTTCTGAATGACAGAGACTGGACATTTGGTGTCGACTGTTAGTACCTCACAGTTTTTCATGGTGCAGACACACATGCGATCAATTTAATCAAGAAATCGGCAGATGAGTCAATAATGTAAATATTTGCTGGTTGGAGCCTGATTATGAATTGATCTAGAGAGTAGAGCTGTGAGAGTCCTGACTTTTTATGACTCAAATGTCAGTTTACACATGATGATAATCCCTGAGGATGTTTGCTTTGCAGAAGGGTTGTATAATTTTTTTATTTTTTAAATATAAAAATGGTGTTAATGGCAATTTTCTGACTTGTTAGCATAATGACATCATACATTTCCACACAGCAACAACAAGTGTGGCTGAAAGTGACTGAGTTTGCTCCCAGCTTCAAGCTGAAGGAGTTGGTACCAAAAACAGGCCGTGTGGTTTGGTTACAGAAGATGTGTAAGAAATGCAGGAGGTGAGCCTCTTAAAAACAAAAAAGCTTCTGTAAACATGTTAGAAAGTGAGGAGAAATGTCCATCAGAGTCAGCTGACGTCTTCGCAGCCAACCAGCAGGCCAAATCTTAAAACGTCACTTTTTAGGTGATTATCACACGAGACAAAGAAACGTGACAAACCTTCACGGGTGAGAAACTACAGAATATTTGGAGTACTTTGAGTAGTTTCTGTTTGACCAATCCGTTAATCTTTTAATTATGTCGGCTCTAAAGGAAAACGATTGTTCGTTACAGCTCTGTAATTGTTTTTTTGTCTTTCAGGTTCGTTTCCAGGAGCGAATCACCATCCTGCGAGGGAACCACGAGTCGCGGCAGATCACGCAGGTCTACGGCTTCTATGACGAGTGCCTGAGGAAGTACGGCAACGCCAACGTCTGGAAGTACTTTACAGACCTGTTTGACTACCTGCCACTCACCGCACTGGTTGACGGCCAGGTAGGACGTTTAGCTGGGGACGCCAAGTTCGTCAATCCCGAAAAGATTTTCACGTAGCAGTGAAACAGCATCGTCTTTTTGTGCTCGGATGTACTTCCTGCCCGCGGTGCTACCTCACGACTTTCTCATTTTCATTTCAGATCTTCTGTCTCCACGGAGGTCTGTCTCCCTCCATAGACACTCTGGATCACATACGAGCTCTGGACCGCCTGCAAGAAGTCCCACATGAGGTACACACGCGCGCACACACACACACACACACACACACACAGATCTGAATGCTGAAACACAGGATGTCAGTTCAAAGTTGTTTTGTGATTTTTCAGTCTTAGTGTAGTTTCACCTGGAGGTCTTCTGTTTCAATATCAGATCACAAATTAAGTGTTTCTGATGAACCAGAACTTATCTTTGTCAGTCTGGTCCTGCTGCCTCACTGAGACCTCTTTAAAAGGTCAAGTCTGGTTATTCTCAATGCTTTGACTTCCTGTCTGTGGCTCTCAGCCCATTGGTTCCTACTGAAGACGGAAGTCTTTAAAAGCAACTTACAATTGTATAGTTTCATTTTAAAATATTCTCCTTCCTTCCTCCCTCCCTCCCTCCCTCCCAGGGCCCGATGTGTGACCTGCTGTGGTCGGACCCTGATGATCGTGGTGGGTGGGGAATCTCCCCCCGAGGTGCCGGCTACACCTTTGGACAGGACATCTCTGAAACCTTCAACCACGCCAATGGCCTCACCCTGGTGTCCCGCGCCCATCAGCTGGTCATGGAGGTAGCACGCACACACACACACACACACACACACACTCACACCTTAAATAAAGCTCTAAAGTGTTTGGAACGGGGATGCAGGGGATTTTTGTCAGGTTGGCACACGTGCTCACACTCAAGTGGACTGAAGGATCCTAAAAATCCTTTTGTATCTATGGCAACATGATATCATGAAGTTGTCGGGGTGCAGTGCTCCTCCGATCCTGTTTCTGTACCAGTTTCACTCCCACAGAGTCTCTTCACCTGACACACTCACACTTTGTGTTCAGATGAGATTCAGTCAGCAGCTGCAAATTTTAAACTAATTTCAGGTTTATTTAGTGAAAATGTTGATTGGAAAAGAACTGGATCTAATTGTTTTTGAGTTTCTTTGATTCATTGATGCGATGTCTCTACATTGTTATTGTGCCTCTGTCGTCTTGGAAACATGTAGCAGTCTAAATACATGTGTGTTTTTATACCTTCAGGGCTACAACTGGGGCCATGATAAGAATGTGGTGACTATCTTTAGTGCTCCAAACTACTGCTACCGCTGTGGAAACCAGGCAGCCATCATGGAACTGGATGACACTCTGAAATACTCTTTGTAAGTATAAAGACACTAAAGAAACAAGACTTACAGAATGTATGATGTCTGTATCGTCTATGGCCAGAACGTTGCTTTGAGTTTGTTGGCTACATTACACGGTATGTGTTACTTAAACTCTGGTCCTGACGCCCCATAGCTGTATGGGACAACCTGTATTCTTTGGAATATGTATAACAGTGACAGCTCTGCTTCTGGTGCAGCGCTTTCATTGGATGGGAACAAACATAGGACGGAAATTGTGTTTGAATGATGTGTTTGTCTGCACTTCGTCCACGTCCTTTAAAAATAGATGTAGTTATGTGGCCATTCTGCCTCAGCCCTGATGTGAAGCATTCAGCAGAGATGATCCCCCCATCCTGAGGTTTATCTAGATTTGATCTCTGGCTGTAACTGTCAGGTGTAACTGCTCCATAGCTAGCTCACAGGACTAGCATTAGCATGCTAAGGTTTCACCTGTTTAGAGTGAAGGATTTGATGTGGGAAGATTCTAAATAAGATTTCACAAAAATAACTCAATGTCCATAAATGATATCGGATGATATCTTAATCTGATATAAACATCACTCAAATCTCTGAATATAACTAACTCTAAAACACACACTTCTCCAGATATGAATATAACAAAGGTACATTTACAGATGATTGATAGTTTAATGTACTTCATTATTATCGTTTGTGATGTTCCTCTTTACACAGTTGATTTGATTGTTTTTCGTTTTGTTTGTTGTTAAGTCATTTGTTAAAGTTTATGATGCTAACTAGCTAGTAGTTACTAGCAGCTACTGAAACACAAACTTCGTGATGGATTTACAAACAGCTGGTGAATCACAGGCTGTGTACAAACTGTCTGTGTGAGCGATTCATCTGTATTCAAACGGCTTCTCGTCCTGTACCGGACGTTTGCACATGAATGTGTCATTTTTTTCTAAAGTATGTTTCAAAATGATGTTGTCAATAACGAACCTTTTCTGCCTCTTCAGCCTTCAGTTTGACCCCGCCCCACGCCGTGGCGAGCCCCATGTGACCAGACGCACTCCTGACTACTTCCTGTGAATGTCCAAAGCCATCCCTGTCAATCATCCACAAAGCTCCACCCCTTCCCCGCCCCCCTCATTTTGGATGGAAAGATCTTAATAAAAATAATATTGTACCACCGAGAATAGAAACAAACGATTGGCTGATGAACCAAGATTTTAACAAAGAGAGAAACCTAAAGAGCGGCCCCCCCTCTACAGTCTTGTTTTCAATATGCTGTCATTAATGCTGTGCTTCTGGGGAAAAACAACACGTACAACTATGATCTGTTTTCTTATTTTTTTTGTTTCTTACATGTTTGAAAACGAGATAATAAAACTACCAACGTGGACCAAATGTGCCATATTCTGATCCTTTTACAACATGTACAACGCGCAATGTTTCTTTCTTTTGTTTTTCTGTTTCTGTTTTGTTTTTTTAGACCAGCACTATAACCCAACCTACCTGACGTCACCACCACACCACACATCTCATGGCATATGTGCTTTTTTCTGTTGCAAGATAATTTTAAAAAAGGAAAAAAAAAAAGAAAAAAAGTTTGCTTCAAGTAGTACAGCTGTCAGTTTTAGCTGTCCAGGCTGCAGCCGGTGGTCATCTCAGCAAGTATATTACTGTAATTTGAATAAAGACAACAGACGTATGAAATAAAAATGTCCTATTGACAAACGAGTGGGCTGCGTCAGTGTCGTTTCTTCAGCTGAAGTTTTATATTGCACGAGCCGACCAAACATCGTTCTATCAGCTATCGCGAGAGTTTCCGGGAGGCGCTCAATAAACTCTCCATGGAGCTATAGCAGTTGCCGTTCATGTCCTTGGTGGTTGTTTTCAAAGAGGACCACAAACCGGTGGTTGGTGTTTTCTGTACTCTTATGGACTGTACAGGTCGGTGTAAACTGCCTGCTGGACATTTCTGCCACTCGCACCTCTGGCGGCGCTTTGAGTGTCCAGCTAGTTTGTATTAGCTAACGACAGCTAGCCGCTAGCATAACAAGCTAAAAACATTAGCTACCGGTGAGGGGATTTTAGAGATTGGGTGTCTCGAAAGTGTCCGCTTTGATAACACAGATTCGACGTATTTTATTTAAAATGTCATGGATTTAACGCTACGTTTGATCTGGCTTACAGTTATACGACTGGATTTCTTTCTGTGTTACAACGCAGTTCGTCTTATTCTCAGCTCTTTGACCTGACGTTAGCTGAGTTTGCTAATTGTTTCATATTGATGCTGCTTCATGTTCACTGTGTATTTTCTGTAAATCAGCTGACAACCAGCGAAATTAAAAGACGTCTGCAGGGAATGATTCCTTCAAAGCTCACTGTCACGTCTTTGGTTCAAGGTGGCAGCATTTCATTTAATACAGGATTGGTACTGAACATTTTGGATTGTTGTATGTCCTTGCTGCAACCTCTGTTTGTACATTTTAGATTGAAAACCCAAACTAGTGTCAACTAGTAACTTGGGATAAGACATTAGGCACAAAGCCTGATGTTTTATCATTTGATTCAAATCACAAGGCTCAGAATCAGTTTAAATATAGAGAGATAAATAGATAAATCCCTAAAAACCTAAAAGGACCTTTAGTAACACTCATTGCTGCTCTGAATTTTTTATCCTAAAAATGTCAAGGATTCCCCTGACCGTCTGTTCCCCAAGTTGCACCTACATTCTCTGATAAAGCTGGTAAATGACTAAATCCTCCCAGTTACTTGGACATTTTCAGCGTATGTGCTTTGCATCGTATGTAACTCATAGTTAAAGTTAGCACTGATGCTGGTTGTCACTGTTTTAGAGTGGAGCCCATTTTGATCAAGTGTCCTGTCAGATGTTATGGCAATATTCTGTATTACTTCTCACATTCACACATAAGCAAGCTAGTCTTGTCAGTTGGTCCGGTTAGCTACACATCAGTTAGTAGGTGTAAATCTTTATTCAGAACATTGCCGAGGTAAGAAATAGTTTGTGTGGTGCAACCTGTTTTAATTCAATGAAGGGTGAATCTCTTCTTATTAAACACTTTGAAACGTTAAAATTAGGCCAAGGTTGAGAACAGCTGGTGAAACTGGCTCTGGAAGCTGAACCATGTCAATCAAATATAACGATAGTGGCACAAACTGGGGCGAGTTAAGACATCATTATATGTCACTCAGAGATCCAGTTCTGCTCAGGATGCATTCAATCCATTACTCTTTATCAGGGTTGTCTTTGCCATTATATTATATTATATTGTATTATATTATATTATATGGCCACCACTTGATATTTTGACATGTTCAGGGGTTTATTCCTCAGTTCCACTGTGTTGCAGGGTATGTGCACTGGATTCATACGCTCATCAGGCGAGTTATGAGAACAAAGAGTTGTCTGTTGATCAGACTAGATGTGTTGTCACTGCTGTTCATGTGAACTGAGGACTTAAGTTAATGTGCTGTAACTGTAAAAATAACCAGTGTTGTACTTGAATTTCCACAGGCTTCACTTGGACTAAACTGCATTGCCTCCTGCTGGTTTCCCATCATCTCTTGCATTGTCTAGCAGAAATGACACCGTCGTGAGGAGGAGGCAGGTGGTGCAGTCAGTCCTCTGATCTCTGTCCGTCCGTATGGAGGATGTGGTTCTGCACTATCAACTTGGATCAGACGCTGGGCTCAGCTGCCTGCTAGAGAGGACGGAGAAGCTTCTGGAGTCTTTCCCCTGTCGGACTCTGCCAGTCTTCAGCCCCTGGTTCCCCACTGCCACAGACTGTCACCTGCCCATCAGACCTGCTAAAGCAGCTCCAGTCATCCCCTGCACAAGTGATTTACTTGTCTCTGAGAGCCGGCAACACACTCACACAGCACAGAACAAACTACAAAAACCTGAAGCTGACATTCTTGTTGCTGAAAGACCTCATGATTCTTCACATGCAGAGCCGACCAGAAGACCACATGAAAATCCACAAAAACCCACAGATGACGTCTGCGTCTCAGAAGCCCCAAACCATCTCCTCCCAGCCTCGCTCTTCAACAAAGCAGAGACGGAGGCCAGTAGACTGTCTCCTGACAAACACACAGACAAAGATGGCTTCCCTGTCACACACTCAACGGTCAAACGGTCCTGGAGCGTCTTTACACAGAAAGGAGGTCTCCTGCAGAGCTCCCAGTCGCTGTCCAAACAGTTCCATCACATGGTGTCCATCAACGGGCTCCACCTCCACCAGAGGGTCAAATGGGTGATCAGTCAGAACAACTGTGGGGCGGCCAGGGACATCGAACAGGTCAGTAGATTATTCATACAACAGGACTAAGAGTCCATGCTAGCCACTCTGTGTACTTGAGCTAACATGCATTTATTATTCGCATTTCTTTTTTATTTTTGTCTTTTTCTGAGGTATTTTGCTTCATTTAACAGCCAGTAGAAAGAGACATGCTGCAAGGTCCCATTTCCAGTAATCTAACCATAATATTTGATATTCACCTTAACCGTTAACACATGATTACAGTCAGCATGCTAACAAGCTCAATATGACAATGCTAACATGCTGATGTAATGTTTACCATGTTCACCATTGTAGTTTAGATAATTAGTGTGCTAAGATGTATTAATTAGCAAGCACAAAGACACAGATTAGTACAACTGATGATGGTACTAGATGAGAAGTTAGAGGATCACCAGAGTAATTAATTAATTAAGATTCACCCTGAGGGGAATGTGAATGTGAACCAAATTTCATCACAATACGTCCGGTAGTCGTTGAGATATTTCAGTAAAAAACAGAAATATCAACCCTATGAGAGGGGAAAAACACAAAAATCACCAGGATTCATCCTCTGAGGACCACGAATATCTGCAGGGAAGAGATTGATTCACTCTGGACTAAAGTGCTGGAGCGACAGACTGAAAGCCGTGTTGATGCATGCGTGCAGTCCTGCCAGTGGTCGTGAATCAACCTGCAGAGTTACAGTTTGTTTGTTAAACGTCTTCAGCTTGTCGACTTTAAACCTGCCATGTGTGACCTGAACGCCTGCTGGGTTCTGGAAGGACATCTGAATGATGCTCAGTGTTTACTCAGGCCAGAGATCAGTTGGTGGGAAAGCCTCCTGAAAGTGGTCTGAGCAGTACTGCTGACTTCACAGTTTGTGGTTTGTGTTCATGCTTTGCTGTGGTTGGATCTTTATCTGTACCTTCATCCTGCAGTTTGTTTTTCCGCGGTGCTCAGTATCTCCAACACGGTACATCGACAGATTCATCCCGGCATCAAATTACAGGATGTTTCAGATGAGTTTCTCGAGCTGCGGCTATTAGAAGAATTTTTAAAACTTCTCTGGTCCCAGCTTCTCAAATATAGCAATGATAGGAAACTGAACACTTTTGGACTGTTGGATGACATTTGTGCAAAGTCTTGACGCTACAAAGCAAACGAAATGTAACTCTGCTGTTTTCTAAATGAATTTTATGAGTTGAATTTTGTGTTGTTGGTGCTCGACTTCTCTTTTGTAATTGGACATCTTTTCATGAAAGAACATGAAATGTGACAAATAATCGGAAAGATAACCTTTTTGTGCATAAATTACACATCTTCCTCGCCTCACCCCACCTGTTGGCTCTCCTCCCTGCAGGTGTGGCAGGCTGTGAGCCGGTCCGTCAGGAGTTCCAGGTTGCCGACCTGTAACGCCAACATCCAGAGGGAGCGTGCGGAGATCTGGGTGTTTTGTGACGTTCTCTTCTCTGAGCAGGTGGGACGTTGGCTGAAGGATGAGCTGCGGCTGTTGGGGAGGATCAGCCTGACTGTTCACAGGCTGGGAGAGATCTTCAGCATGTAGAGGAACTTCAGAACGATGTACTCAGTACCATCAGTCCAAAGGCACAGACTCAGGTTTTTACAAACATGTTTACAGGTACAGATGTTACCATAATTCACAGAACAGGCATATTTATGCTTTATTATCACAACTGCAGTCTTAACTGTGTGCTTATTTGATATTTTATGCCATCTTGGGGCAACTGCAGGTCAAATTTCCTGTGAATTTGATGTTTATATTTTTGCTCCCCAGAGAAAGAATCCTAAACCTACATTTACTGGTATCAGACCACAAGGAATATTTATCTTAACAGTGGTTTCTGAAACCAGGATATGGTGTTTACATGTTCAACACATAATCAGGATACTAGTGCGTGTGTAAACACACTCAATGCTGAGATATAACAGTGTGTGTGGGCCATTTTTTCACATGATGGAACATTTTAGCATCATCAGTGATTAAACACATGTACTGTATTTATTAGATATAAAAGCGAGTAAATACAGAGGATACATGTTCCAAACAGCCACAGTGCTTTTTACATTTAACATCATTTGTCTCACAACAATCGTCAAGTGCAGAAAAAATCTATTTCACCAATGAACTCAAGTGAGGGGGATTGAACAATTTGTATTTTTGTGCCAAATTCTATTGTATATTTATGAATTTTACAGCAAATGCTTATGATTGTATTTTTCATATTGCTTTTCTTGTCACTGTCTGATGTGAATAAAGGTTTAATATTTGTTGTATTTGTTTAATATCTTTAAGTATTTCTGTAGTGATGGTTGGATGGATGTACAGCCCTGCATGTGATGTGCAGTTCGCTGTGGAAAAGCCGCAGCAGCAGTCACATGATGGAAGAGTCACCCTGCACACACACACACACACACACACACACACACACTGAGCCATTTTCAAAGACTGTGCTGCTTGAATAAGACCTGAATAAATGAGGCCAGCGTGAATACAGCACACCCCCCATCACACAGACACACATTCTTTTGTTGCCATGGTCCCCTGTCTTGACAGCGCTGCACGCTGTATTAAAATCTAGGTTACCGGATATGACGTCAGTGCCCTGCCTCCTAACCCATCTGTAATCGGTTGTAATCTCTTAAACCCATGTTTAAGGCCTCTTCACGATATGAATATATGATGTGAAAATAAGGAAATACCAAGACAGGTACATATTGTTAAACATTTTATCTTATCTTGTCCAACATTTTGTTGCTGGTCGCATTAAATTTGCAACACATGTTCGCCAGAAGGGTTTTATTTTGAAAGCTATCCGGAACTTCAGTCCGGTCAATTCCACTCACTTTATGTGTTATATAAAGCATTTTAGCTAGTAAGACGATTATTAAAATAGATTTGGGAAGACAATTGAATTTTTAATTGTATTCTTTTATCAAGTGGTCAACGACTTACCATAAAAGTGAAGCTCTATTGTATGTATTTGGTATTATAATTCTATAAAACCTGCTTTACTTTGGCGGTCCATACCGGAAGAGCACTTACTTTTTTTCGCGTTTTACGCTAGTGTAGTTGTTAAAATTCAGACGGCTGAACCACGAGTGGCTTCATCTTGAAATAATTGATCAGAAAGCGGAATATTTCATCTCGGAGAACGCTTGGGCGTCGTGTCTGCTCGCTGCTGCACAATGATGTCGTCTGTTCGTCCTGCTGGAGGATTTAATCGGTGAAAAATTAAAAGGTGAGACGTTGAAGCGACTGACACATGCTAGCAGGCTAAGCTAGCACTGGCATGCATTGTCGTTTCCCGTTTCCTGGAGGGATTCAGTGTCTGTGTTCATGTCTGTGCGTTCATGAGACGCTTTTACTACATTTTTTGAGTATTTAGCCTGACAGCAAACGTTGGGGGTGTCGATAATGTTGAAATACTAAATCTGTTTAACATCGGAAATCGGAAAGTACCTAAAATTTCCAGTCTGATCCGCTTTCCTTGTTCTGTGCTGTTCACTGAGCGTAAACCCGTTAAAGCTCATCATGTTGTCAGTGTTCATTTAGGTTTCATCTGTGAAATATGTATATTTTAAACATACAAAGTTGCATGATAGATGTTTTTATTTGTTGTTTTCGTCTTTAGGGCCTAATAAATCTAGTCTGAAATTCCTTTACAGGACATTTAGCTTGTCTGCTTGTCAGTGATGATCAGGAACTGATGGTTTAATGTTAAAAGTGAGATATTATTTATCTTCATGATGTTTGTCTGATGTGCAAATTAGTCCTAAAACAATGAAGCGTTCATTATTTTCAACTTTCACAAATAAACTTTTTAATGTGCAGAGTTGTCCACTACTTATGGCTGCTAATACGATGGGTGTTAATAATGTTTAAACAATTAATTTTCTATATAAAATAATTAATTGATTAATCAGGGAGCCGTTTCAGCTCTAGTTTCAGCTGAAGTTAACCACTGAAAGTACACAAAAAACCCCCAAACCTGTGGAAAGAAGTGAAAAGCAGAAAAGAAATCAGATTATTTTGGCAGAGATTAAGATGTGAGTCATGGTTTTAGTGGGAAGGTGAATTTTAAAATCTAACTTTTACTGAAAAAAATGTAAAAACGATGATGATGATGATGATGTTGATGTGATTTTTGCTGAGCTCTGTACCAAACAAACACGTTCCCTGATGTCTGGAGAAAAGGCTTTGAAGGCCGAGAGTCTCTGTAGCACCACAGTGCTTCATTTATTATGGGATGTTCTGACACATTTGACCTTTATCCTGTCGTTTGCATTTTGTACTTGACCACATTGTGATTTTGACAATTTTAGCCATTTTGATTTGTTCATCCCTGAAATATAGAATGAAAACAAAAAGGAAAGAGCAGAAGTGCTATTTTCCAGCACAAATACGTAAAGACTGATTATTATTTAGACTCTCAACTAATAACAAGACTGATAACAGGACCAGATGCATCAGGATCTGGATGGTTTTACCGACTCAGCTGAACAGCTTCTATGCAGAAACCCTGTGTGAAGTGAAAACATCACATCTCTGCCCCCATAGCTCAGGTTCAATATAAAACTTGCCTTCAGTTGCTAGTTAATTAGGCACTTTATAGCCTCTGTGGATTAATGAATTTGTATTGAGTTGAACTGAAAAGAACAACAGAAAGAGTCCATTAGCTGCAGTTTTTGCTGGGGTCAGAGAATGGATGACTTAAACGATTCATCAGAAGAGAAGTTAGGAGTAGATGAACTGATGAACTAGTAGTTTGAGGCCTCTGTGTGCTCCGTCAGCAGCTTCTGCTGCAGCCCTGTTTCCTCCTGCTCATCGTTACACTTTGCCCTCCTCTCGTCTCACAGGTCGTCACCTCCCCAGATGTGGCCACTAACTCTGCTGAGACTCCTGTTCATGAACGGCGTGGATGCTTCGATCGAGCGGCTGTGGCTCGGACTGGAGGGATGACAGGACATTAGCAGACATGGAGACGGGGGAGACGCACAGACAGCTGGAAACGCCATATTTACTTAGTCTGGATTCTCCACATCACATCCACTCAGGATAAGAGAAAATCCTATTTTTATATTTTTTATTCAGAGCCGTGTTTGTTAGTTATTGCGAAGCCATAACCAGCCGTCAGCAGCAGACGTCACGATGAGCTCCGAGGGCTTTCAGTACCGAGCGCTGTACGACTACAAGAAGGAGAGAGAGGAGGACATCGACCTGCACGTGGGAGACATGCTGCTGGTCAGCAAAGGAGCGCTGCTGGCGCTCGGCTGCAGCAACGGAGCCGAAGAACGGCCGTCTGAGATCGGCTGGCTGCCGGGCTTCAATGAGACCACGCAGGTACCACGCCTCGCTTCCCGCTTCCACCTGGTCGGGTTGAGCTGAGCAGACACTGAGTGTTTTTCAGTAGTACGTTGTTTTAACTCGCGCTATATGTTTTAACGTGGCTTTCTGCACGGCCAGATGCTGCAGATGTTACACTCACACTGTTCGATCGACCGACCTCGACGTGGAGCTCCAGTCAGGTGGAGCTGCAGGCGGCTGGAGGATAGTTCAGTTTTATATCAGAGCTCATTGTCCTCCAGTGATATTAAAACCAGTCGCCTGCAGTTTATAACACGTCTGTAGTCAGCAGCCATGTTGGAAATCAGACTGTGGATCTGCTCCGGCTGCAGACAGAAACCATCTGAGCGTCCGACAGACAGATCATTGATCAATCAGGAAACTGATCAGTCGTTCTGACCTCAAACTGCATTTCCAATGACAACCGATGTGGCAGATTATGGGTCGGGAGGGACACGTGGACTCTGTAGACCTGGTTACACCTGTATGTGCCGAGGCCTCGTTAGTCCGGCTTTACATCCTGAACCGCCCAGGTCGTTATGTGTTGACGTAAAACTAATCGATAATACGTATCCCTGTTGTCCCTCATATAAAAATACTTACTGTAGCTGATTTCACCTTGACTGTGAGTGTGTGCTGTTCACTGTTTCATCTGACATGAACATCTTCACGTCATCGTTTTGGCTGTAGGAACTTGAGTGATGAACACTTGTCCTTCATTTTTGACCTTTTGACTGAAGCTGCAGCTTCTTTCAGCCGTTTGTCTTTCATACAAACAGCAGGACTAACGACTGAGCCTCACACCCACGAGCAGGTTAAAGTTTCCATTTCACCTGTCGCAGAGGAAACAGCTCACTGATCGAAACAAACCGAGCTCCCTGCCGGCGGTTAGCGCACCGTCACGGATCACAGTCGAGCTTCAGAAAGCATCTTTGAGGGGACAGAAAGCTGTGGAGGAAATGTTGGATGCTTGATGGAAATGTGTAAATGAGTCTGAAAAGCGTCCTGACAGCTCGACGCCCGATCGCTCGGCCTCGTGTTCTCTGCCGCAGCTTCAGAGGAGTCGGTTCGCCTCCCCCTCATGTTCTCTCAGGCAGTTTGTGTTCGCTCAGATGTTCCTCAGATCTCAGACTTTCCTCTCCCTGCATGTAAAATATTCTGCATGTTGACTGATATCATCTTTCTCAGAAAACCAGCAAAGAGCAAATCCTTCACAATCCCACCGTTAAACATCTTGATGTGGTGATGCAGCAGGTTACTGTCGCTGGTTGGAAAACCCTGAACTCTGCAGTTTGTAGGAGTGTGAAACAGAGAAAAGCAGGGACACACTGAAAAGTCCCAATGTTTGACTTTCAGATTCGAAATAATGCTGCTCAGCTTTTTCTTTTCATGTCTGTTCATTTCATTTAAACCCAAAACGTCTGCACGTAAAGATTAGACTGGTATTAATAGTATTGTGCTATTTGTAGAGTTAGATCGTAAGTGCGATAGTTTCCAAGTCCAGACATCATCAACATTTATTAAAGAAGACAGATGATTGATTCCTTTATTTCGAACATGTAAAAAAAACAAAGAAAGATAAAATAATAAAGAAGAAAAGAAAGAGAAAAAAAATCACCTTCTTCAGTGCATGCTGATCTCAGATTACATGAGCGAAAGGGAGTAGGAAGAAGTGTAAACTTATTAAACCCTACCCCTAAAGTACTATTACAGTTTTATCGAGAAAAAAAAACAACAAAAAAAAAACAACAATAGATGTAGATGTAATTATTTCCACACCATTCACAACATGTTTTTATCCAATGAAATATCCTGCTAGTCCATATTTGTTGATGTTTAAAACACATTTTCACTGTGGTTTGCTCTCACCTTCTGAACCTGGCAGTCTAACAGCACCATAAATAGTAATAATAATAAATAAATTTAAACTACCGCAATAACAAAAAATCTATTTCGGCTCCAACGAGGTTTTGGTCAGTTATCTAACTTGATGCAGAAGACGTTTAGTCTTTAGGCGATTAGCCTGCTGCCAACATGTTTTTATGTGAATGAAAGAAAACTCATTTAATCTGAGGAATCACTTTATTCAAACAGCACATTTAGTTTGAGGATTTTTAATTTATTTTTTCTTATTCAGTGATGATGTCATCAAAGACGTTCAGTCCCGCCCGGCGGCTCTTATCGGCGGGCTGATTCGTATCGTCATCTCTTCACCTCTAACTCGTCTCTCTCTGGCCGACAGGAGAAGGGCGACTTCCCGGGGACCTACGTGGAGTTTATCGGCAGAAAGAGGATGTCCCCGCCCACGCCGAAGCCCCGCCCCCACAGGCCGCCCTCCGCAGCGTCGGTCAGGACGGACTCCGAGTCAGAGGGTGAGTGCGAGATGGTCGATCAGGCTGATGTTCAGAGGTAAAGGGCGGATACAGGCGTCCCGATCAAAGCGCCGAGCGTCGCAGCTCAGAGCAGGACTGGAGGACATGCTGACAGGCGGATGTCAGAGGACGCTGAGTGGTTCGCCTCTGGTAGTTCGTTCACCACCTCTGTGTAATAAACTGCTCCTGATGGACAAACCGTCCCATCGTTTCTCTCGTCTCTCCTCAGACACCAGACGTCTCTGAGGTCTTTCCCTCAGGACCGGCTGATCTCTTTATTCGCAGCATCATTTTCATCCTTCCTGGCCGCTGCCTCTCGTGGCGCTGACGGTCTGTTTTATTTGTAGAAACTCAGCACAGCTCATCACCAGTGACACACAGCCGTATATCACACACGATCACATGACCATGAAACACGTGATCTTCACCCTCTTAGATTCCTCTCAGTTCCTCCATCCCAGTGTGCATCCAGCAGGCCGACCGAGGCTCTGCTGCTTCAGGAAGGGTTTGGAGAACAGAGGACGCCTCACCTGTCAGAGGTGGTGATGTAATGAAGTCACGATGGATTTACAGGAAGCTCCTCAGGCTGCAGCGTCTCGTGTTCAGACATCTTGTGATGTTCAGCTTCTCAGAGTTTTATCACAGCCTCAGTTTTCATGAAAGTCTCATTTTACTCTCAAGAAACTGATTCACACTTCAGTTTCCTTCAGCTTTGATTGACAGTAACACACACACGCACGCACACGCACGCACACGCACGCACACGCACACACACACACACACACTAAAGTGAGAGAGGTAGATTTCTTCAAATGGAAAACACTTTATTAGAAAACCTGCAAACTTACTTTGGTCACTTTACACACGACATAGACTCACATTCAGACTCGTCCTGACCAGAACCAGGACTCGTCCAACAGTTAACCAGACCTGCACCTTTAACTCAGACCAGAACCACTGACCCTAAACCTGCTGGGTTCCAGCTGGACACGTGGCTTTTATCCCCAGCTGAACAAGCCGTCACCATTTAACTGGTCTTTAGTCTGAAAAGTGTTCCAGTGTCAGGAAAACACACACACACACACACACACACACACACACACACACACACACACACACACACACACACACACACACACACACACACACACACACAGAAAGCTGGTGTTTCATCAGGGCTGTGGTTGCTGACTCAACAGATCTCAGGTCTGTTCTGCTGCCTTACCAGAGAACACAGGATGTTTGTGTCTGATTTAATCTGTGTGTGTGTGTGTGTGTGTGTGTGTGTGTGTGTGTGTGTGTGTGTGTGTGTGTGTGTGTGTGTGTGTGTGTGTGTGTGTGTGTGTGTGTGTGTGTGTGTGTGTGTGTGTGCGCGTGCGCATTTGTGCGTGTTGCAGTGATCTGGTTGTTGTTTGCTTCCTGCAGCTTTCAGCTCGCTCGTATGAACAGTCGTCTGTGGCTCGTCTCTTAGCTCGCGGCCTGACAGCAGCTCAGCGTGTTGATCTCATCTGAACAAACGTTAATAAAAAGTTTCGCCACCTTCACACATCAGCGTCATCAGTCTGACGTCAGCCTTCGTCTCCTCGGCTGGTTTTCGTGGACTTCACGTTGTTTGAGTGTTTCTGTTTTAAGCTGCTGCGTCTCAGAGAGAAATACTTTTTACTCCACTACACTGACCTGAGCTGCAGTTACTCTTCAGAGTCACATTTTAAACTGATTCATTGTTTCAACCCTCAAACATGAAGTGTGGTTATTAAAGTGAATCAAAGAGCTTTACAGAGGCACAGAAACACATTCAGAAAACAAAAGAGCCCACCGTGACCAGCTTACAACATTAACGATGATATAGTGGTAATATTAATCAGAAAATGTAGTTTATGAGCAGTATCGTCACGGTGACAGGAGCCGTTTCACTGCCTAATGAGTACTTTTACTTTGATAGTTTAAGTAGAGGCCTTCATGGCTCCAAAGGTTCATTTCCTAACCCAGAAAGACCCTGAAACTGGACTACCCAGAACTGAGCCGGACCCGTCGGCTCCGTCCTGGTTTCCCGCTCTCCTCCTCTTTCTGATGGAAACAACATGGCCGACTCAGCTTTAGCGCCACTTCCTGTCACGGTGGCGGATGACAGACGCGTCTCGTTTGGAATCAGCTTTGCAGTTTTGTACGAGCATCATAAAGATCATTTTGAAGCGTGATAACGATGAAGTCACCGTGGAAACCTGCGATCAAAAGGACGTTCTGTTGCTTGTTGTCGACGGCGAGCAGATTTAAACAGCCGCGTGTCGACGTGTCACCTTCAGCTCGTCGTTAGTGGAGCAGAGAACAGAATGTGAAGCTCTGTGATTGGACGTTTGTTGGTGAAATGCACCCTGGGAGTCGCAGTGCACTGACGGTTCGACGGTTTCATCGCCTCCTGCACGTGTCGAGCGACAGAAACTGTCCTGCTGCCGCTGAACAGTTCCTGTTTATTGTGTTCTTCTTCAGGCTTCGTGCTGCCAGACCTCCCAGACCAGTTTGGACCCCCAGACACAGCCCCTCCCCTCCTCTGCAAACTGATGGAGGCCATAGAGACCAAAGGTACCAAACACACACATTTAACCAGAAATAAATCCAGCGCGCCTGATAACATGACGCACACAACATTCAGAACATCTGATCACCTGCTTGGAAAAGTACTAATACCACACTGTAAAAATACTCTGTTACACTGAAAACTGTACTTGAGTAAATGTAAATTCAAAGGACCAGTGTGTCAGCAGCGAGGTTATAGACTATAAAGAGCTGGTGGCCCTCGCCTCACCCTCCTCTATTGTGGCCGATTAACAAAATGATAATCAATTAATTTTCTGTCTGCAACTAATCGATAAATCGATTTATTAAAAGTAGAAAAAAATTATTAAACATGTCATTAATCTCCAGAAGTAAGGTATTGAAAAAGTGTTCTGGTCTCATATTGGACCCATAAAGACAGTTTCTGAAGTGTTGAACTGTTCTCGTGTGTGTTGCTGCAGGTCTGGACGGTCCCGGTGTGTATCGCAGTCTCAGTGGAGGAGGTGTGGACACCCGGCAGCTGGCGGACACTGGTGAGGGTCTTCTTCTTCTCCTGGTCTAACCAAAGTGGGGACGCCGTGAGGAAGAGATGGACTGCCGAGTTATCCGTCCCTTTAACTGCCGTGTGTTTGTTTTCAGACCTGGAGCAGCTGGACGTGTCGTCCCTGTGTGACGGGGTGGTCCGGTTCCTGCAGGATCTACCCGGTCCCGTACTCCCCTCCTCACTGCAGGCTGACATGATTCACGCAGTGCAAGGTCAGATTAAAGCAGACCCTGACCCGGTCTCGAGTCCTGAATTGAGTTCAGTTCATGTCGGGAGAGTCGTGTTTGTTAACCGTTCTTTCTGTCCGCAGAGGTCCGGGACCTGGAGGACTGTGCCCAGGTACTGCGGGGGGTGGCCGGCTCGCCGACCTGCCCGGCCCAGTACGGCCTGACCCTGCTCAGTGTGGTCCGCCACCTGGCCCGACTCTGTCTGCACGGCTCCAGAAACCAGCTGAGCCCCCGAAACCTGGCAGAGAGCTTCAGCTCGCTGCTGTTCAGACACACTGGGGGGTCAGTAATCAACAACCCGAACCTCCACTTCACAACCCTGATCCAGACCTGAACCTGATTCACACCTGAACCCTATAACCTGAATGTCCTCACTACACTGGTTTACACTGTGATATAAC